>NC_060179.1:20812342-20904842 GCF_021184085.1 Oncorhynchus gorbuscha | reverse complement strand
AACATCTGGCCAAACAGACAATGTGACACAATGATACTTGACAAGGAACATGAGCCAACTCATTAGCCCTGTGCAAATATTATTCAGCTCAGAGAAAAAATGCAACAGACTAGTGTTTGCTTTTAAAGATAGTTAATAGCTGATGAGTTAGATTGCATAAACATGCTAAAGTTCCAACTACTAACTCCCTGACCATACTATATTAATGCACAATAAACAAGTGTCTAATGTCGTGCTGTATGCGAGCTTTACTTTGTTTGATTCCCATGACATATACTTTTAATTGATGTGAACTGGCAAATTCATAGCTCAAAAACTATTCAAAGTTTACTTGGAACACATGCTGTATCTTATAAATGACATTCTTCTTCCCGTTGCACAAAAAAAGCTAGTTTGTGTCTTGTCGTCATATGTCGATGATAACCGGGTAGGCTGCAAATCCATTTCACCTCCAACTCCATATCCAAGGACAGGAGTCTGACATCACAGTAGCCTAACCTGAAAACCACTGACCCTCAGCTCCCAAGGATTTTGTCAGAAGTGACAAGTCGAGACGTTTCTGAAATGTCACTTCATAAATGATTTACGTCAAGCCCGGGCCTTTTTCCTAAGAGAAGGAGAGGAATAGGGGGAGAAGAGAGAGGGAGTAGTAGTATTGGCAGAGGAAAGAGAGAGGTAGTATTGACAGAGGAAAGAGAGAGGTAGTCTTGACAGAGGAAAGAGAGAGAGAGAGAGTAGTAGTATTGACAGAGGAAAGAGAGAGAGAGAGAGTGAGTAGTATTGACAGAGGAAAGAGAGAGAGAGAGAGAGAGTATTGACAGAGGAGAGAGAGTGGTAGTATTGACAGAGGAAAGAGAGAGAGAGTGGTAGTATTGACAGAGGAAAGAGAGAGAGTGGTAGTATTGACAGAGGGAGAGAGAGTGGTAGTATTGACAGAGAGGTTTAATATTGACAGAGAGAGAGAGGTAGTAGTAGTGGTAGTATTGACAGAGGAGAAGAGAGGTAGTATTGACAGAGGAAAGAGAGTGGTAGTATTGACAGAGTGGTAGTATTGAAGAGGGGAGAGAGTGGTAGTATTGACAGAGGTATTGACAGAGAGAGAGAGTGGTAGTATTGAAAGAGGTATTGACAGAGTGGTAGTATTGACAGAGGAAAGAGAGAGAGTGGTAGTATTGAAAGAGGGAGAAGTATTGACAGAGGAAAGAGAGAGTAGTAGTATTGACAGAGGAAAAAGAGAGGGTGGTAGTCTTGACAGGAAAGAGAGAGGGTGGTAGTATTGACAGAGGAAAGAGAGAGAGAGAGTAGTATTGACAGAGGAAAGAGAGAGAGAGAGTAGTATTGACAGAGGAAAGAGAGAGAGAGTGGTAGTATTGACAGACGAAAGAGAGAGAGAGTGGTAGTATTGAAAGAGGAAAGAGAGAGAGTGGTAGTATTGACAGAGGAAAGAGTGAGAGAGAGTAGTAGTATTGACAGAGGAAAGAGAGAGTGGTAGTATTGAAAGAGGGAGAGAGTGGTACTATTGAAAGAGGGAGAGAGTGTTAGTATTGACAGAGGAAAGAGAGAGAGTGGTAGTATTGACAGAGGAAAGAGGGAGAGAGAGTGGTAGTATTGACAGAGGAAAGAGAGAGAGAGAGTGGTAGTATTGACAGAGGAGAGAGAGAGAGTGGTAGTATTGACAGAGAGAGAGAGAGAGAGAGAGAGAGAGAGAGAGAGAGTGGTAGTATTGACAGAGGAGAGAGAGAGAGAGAGAGTGGTAGTATTGACAGAGGAAAGAGGAGAGAGAGTGGTAGTGGTAGTATTGACAGAGGACAGAAGAGAGAGAGAGTAGTATTGACAGAGAGGAGAAGAGAGTGGTAGTATTGACAGAGAAAGAGAGAGAGAGTGGTAGTATTGACAGAGGAGAGAGAGAGTGGTAGTATTGACAGAGGAAAGAGAGAGAGAGTGGTAGTATTGACAGAGGAAAGAGAGAGAGAGTAGTATTGACAGAGGAAAGAGAGAGAGAGAGTGGTAGTATTGACAGAGGAAGAGAGAGAGAGAGAGAGTAGTAGTATTGACAGAGGAAAGAGAGAGAGAGTGGTAGTATTGACAGAGGAAAGAGAGAGAGAGTAGTATTGACAGAGGAAGAGAGAGAGAGAGAGAGAGAGTAGTAGTATTGACAGAGGAAAGAGAGAGAGAGAGAGAGAGAGTGGTAGTATTGACAGAGGAAAGAGAGAGAGAGTGTGGTAGTATTGACAGAGGAAAGGTCAATGGGAATGGTCACTGTGGAGGTGACAGGCTGTAATAGCACCCTATTCCCTAATATAGTGAACTACTTACCCGGAGAAAGGAAGTCCATAGGGTACCAGTTGGCTCAGCCACAGTCTTAGCAAACATAGAAGGGTTTAAACAACATGAGAGAATACTTAGCCCCAATGTCTACCATCCAGGATTCTGTATTTCTCAAGACCAATTGGAAAACCGAGGATTGGATTAGGATTTGATTTGATATCTCACCAAAAATGGCTTTTGGAACCATGTCATGACTTGACTTGAGTCAATCATCACTTTGGTTTGGTCATGTTTCTATGTTACCTCAATGTATAGGTAAGTATTGGTGCTTTGTTCTCAGTGTGAGCTCTTCCTGGTGTGTGTCTAGGCGTTGCATGGCTTTCTGTCCCTCACGATATTCTGTGGCCCGCTCTGTCCTACAGGAGCAGTACGTGTTCATCCATGACGCCATCTTGGAGGCGTGTCTGTGCGGGGACACCACCATCCCAGCCAACCAGCTGCGATCGGTCTACTATGACATGAACCGCCTGGACCCCCAGACTAACTCCAGCCAGATCAAAGAGGAGTTCAGGGTACTGTGTGTGTGTGTGTGTGTGTGTGTGTGTGTGTGTGTGTGTGTGTGTGTGTGTGTGTGTGTGTGTGTGTGTGTGTGTGTGTGTGTGTGTGTGTGTGTGTGTGTGTGTGTGTGTGTGTGTGTGTGTGTGTGTGTGTGTGTGTGTGTGTGTGTGTGTGTGTGTGAGGGCATGCGTTGTTCATCACAAATGCATAAGTATATTGGTGTACATAAATGCTCTTCACTCCAAGGCACAATTGAAGGTGTCTACCAGGCTCATATCCCTTCCTCCCTCCAGACTCTGAACATGGTGACTCCTACGTTGCGTGTGGAGGACTGCAGCATCGCCCTGCTCCCCAGGAACCACGAGAAGAACCGCTGCATGGACGTCCTCCCGCCAGACCGCTGTCTGCCCTTCCTCATCACCATCGACGGAGAGAGTTCCAACTACATCAACGCCGCTCTCATGGACGTACGTCTCACACACACACTCATTCTCACACACACACTCATTCTCACACACACACTCATTCTCACACACACACTCATTCACACACACACTCATTCTCACACACACACTCATTCTCACACACACACTCATTCTCACACACACACTCATTCTCACACACACACTCATCATCACACACACACTCATTCTCACACACACACTCATTCTCACACACACACTCATTCTCACACACACACTCATTCTCACACACACACTCATTCTCACACACACACTCATTCTCACACACACACTCATTCTCACACACACACTCATTCACACACACACTCATTCACACACACACTCATTCTCACACACACACTCATTCTCACACACACTCATTCTCACACACACACTCATTCTCACACACACACTCATTCTCTCATTCTCACACACACTCATTCTTCATTTCACACACACTCACACACACACTCATTCACACACACACACTCATTCACACACACACTCATTCTCACACACACACTCATTCTCACACACACTCGTAACCTTTTTAAATGACTTGCAGTGTCAGTCCTTGTGCAAGTCGTTGGATGTAAATGTACTGCTGGGAAAGTGCTGAGTCAATAGTGGAACTGTTCTTTTTGAATCATTGTGCTGAAATATGAAGATGTGGATAGGTCACTGTTCAATCACCGATCTACATAAAGGGCAGATTTGGCGCTTTGAATGAAGTGCAAACTTTATTAGTGGTAGATTAGTGGCATATTGGCTGTCTGTGACAACTTCTTTATTATGGAGAAAGGAGAGAGGCAGGGGGTGGGAGAGACACATAGAGGGAGCAACGGGGACGGAAGAGGGAGGAGTTGGGGAATAGTGTAGAGGGAGAAGGAAACAGAGAGAGAGCAAGGGACAGCGGGCGACTCAGCAGTCCTGGGGCGTCCTGTGGTTAAATAGCTGGTGTGTAAATAGCCCATCCATCTCTATAATAATCACCCCATGTTACTTAGCCAGCCATTTCCCAGCCAAACCTAAACAGTAGGGGGACAGTGTATCATGTTGATGGATGGCTAGTGCTTTTTCTGTGCTTCCACCAACAATTACATCCTCATCGAAAATGATTTAAAAAACAGATGGCTTTGGATGGATTTGTCCCATCGTCATGGAAATGGACATTCATAATTGCAATGTGTTTTTTGTCGAACGCAGCAGTATGACTCAGTTTGGATTGGCTTTACGGAAATAATGTGTCACCAATTATACTCATGCATATTTGGTATATACAATAAGGATATAGTATGTGGTCTTAGTGTTGATAGTGGAATTCATTCAGAACGGTCATGAATATCTGGAAATAAATACGTTCCATACATACAACCTCACATAGTAACCTGAACATGATTGTGAGAATTCTCTGCATTATGACTAAAGGCCAGATGACATGTCCTTGATCTTAGTGATGTAAATACTGTCTTTCTGTTCATTTTGGGGTTGCTGACTTTCTCTTCCTCGTCGTTTTCCTCCTCCACAGAGCTACAAGCAGCCGTCTGCGTTCATCGTTACTCAGCACCCCTTGCCCAACACGGTCAAAGACTTCTGGAGGCTGGTGCTGGACTACCACTGCACCTCTATAGTGATGCTCAACGACGTAGACCCAGCACAGGTAAGACTAACATACACACACACACACGAGAGGCCAATCAAGTCACTCCAAACCATGTGACGCCATGCAATCCTTTATCATACTATCAGACATTCCAGTCTCCGTCATAGACTAGTCATTAGTACATGATCATAGACAGATCGCTACCAGTAGGTTTGAAAGAGGAGGGGAAGGAGTCTGCCTCAAATGGCCTTGGGGCCCTGTCTGTCAAAATGTTCAAAGAATAGCAGGTGGCAGCATTTCCTAGCAACACCACCCAGCTGGGTTACTACACTATCCTCTCATTCCCTATTCTGACTGTAGCCCGGCAACAAGTACCACAGCTATAGCAATATATATATATATATACACAATGACATCAACTAGGCATTCCTATATATATGTGTATGTATGTTGGAATGCCTAGTTGATGTCATTGAGTTTTCTCTCATCTGCTGTTGAGGAGGCAGCTCAATAGAACAGGATAGTCAGGCGGTGTTTCACTCTCCTGAACTGTTAAATTGTAGATGTTTTTGTGTGTTTGAAGGCATGACCTTGAAAGACAATGAGAGAATTGCAGTTATCAAAAGAGGGTGAATGTGAATTCCAACGCAATCAATAGGCTCTCATTCAATGACTCATTTGATGTGTGTGTGTGTGTGTGTGTGTGTGTGTGTGTGTGTGTGTGTGTGTGTGTGTGTGTGTGTGTGTGTGTGTGTGTGTGTGTGTGTGTGTGTGTGTGTGTGTGTGTGTGTGTGTGTGTGTGTGTGTGTGTGTGTGTGTGTGTGCAGCTGTGTCCCCAGTACTGGCCGGAGAACGGCGTGCACCGCCACGGGCCCATCCAGGTGGAGTTTGTGTCAGCTGACCTGGAGGAGGACATCATCAGCAGGATATTCCGCGTCTACAACGCTGCACGGGTACGAAACAGAACACCACACACACACTCCTGTTCCTACAGTGACTATAGCAGACACACACTCACTCCTGTTCCTACAGTGACTATAGCAGACACACACACACTCCTGTTCCTACAGTGACTATAGCAGACACACACTCACTCCTGTTCCTACAGTGACTATAGCAGACACACACACACTCCTGTTCCTACAGTGACTATAGCAGACACACACCACATACACACTCCTGTTCCTACAGTGACTATAGCAGACACACACACACACTCCTGTTCCTACAGCTACTATAGCAGACATAGACAGACACACACACACTCCTGTTCCTACAGTGACTATAGCAGACACACACACATTCCTGTTCCTAATGTGACTATAGCAGACACACACACACTCCTGTTCCTACAGCTACTATAGCAGACAGGCACAAACACACACACTCCTGTTCCTACAGCGACTATAGCAGACACGCACACACACACATACACTCCTGTTCCTACAGCTACTATAGCAGACATAGACACACACACACTCCTGTTCCTACAGTGACTATAGCAGACACACACACACTCCTGTTCCTACAGCTACTATAGCAGACACACACACACACACACACACACACACACACACACACACACACACACACACACACACTCCTGATCCTAATGTGACTATAGCAGACACACACACACTCCTGTTCCTACAGCGACTATAGCAGACACACACACACTCCTGTTCCTAATGTGACTATAGCAGATACACACCACACACACACTCCTGTTCCTACAGTGACTATAGCAGACACACACACACACTCCTGTTCCTACAGTGACTATAGCAGATACACACCACACACACACTCCTGTTCCTACAGTGACTATAGCAGACACACACACACTCCTGTTCCTACAGCTACTATAGCAGACACACACACACACACATACACTCCTGTTCCTACAGTGACTATAGCAGACACACACACACTCCTGTTCCTACAGTGACTATAGCAGACACACACACACTCCTGTTCCTACAGTGACTATAGCAGACACACACACACTCCTGTTCCTACAGCTACTATAGCAGACAGGCACTCACACACACACACACTCCTGTTCCTACAGCGACTATAGCAGACACGCACACACACACATACACTCCTGTTCCTACAGCTACTATAGCAGACATAGACACACACACACACACTCCTGTTCCTACAGTGACTATAGCAGACACACACACACTCCTGTTCCTACAGCTACTATAGCAGACAGGCACACACACACACTCCTGTTCCTACAGTGACTATAGCAGACACACACAAACTCCTGTTCCTACAGCAACTATAGCAGACACACACACACACACATACACTCCTGTTCCTACAGCTACTATAGCAGACATAGACACACACTCCTGTTCCTACAGCTACTATAGCAGACATAGACACACACACACTCCTGTTCCTACTGCTACTATAGCACACACACACACACTCCTGTTCCTACAGCTACTATAGCAGACACACACACACACTCTTGTTCCTACAGCTACTATAGCAGACACACACACACTCCTGTTCCTACAGCTACTATAACAGACACACACAAACTCCTGTTCCTACAGCTACTATAACAGACATAGACAGACACACACACACACACACACACACACCTGTTCCTACAGCTACTATAGCAGACACACACACACACACACACACACACACTCCTGTTCCTACAGCTACTATAGCAGACATAGACAGACACACACACACACACACACACACACACACACACACACACACACACACACACACACACACACACACACACACACACACACACACACACACACACACACACACACACACACACACACACACACTCCTGTTCCTACAGCTACTATAGCAGACATAGACAGACACACACACACACCTCTTCCTACAGCTACTATAGCAGACACACACACACACTCCTGTTCCTACAGCTACTATAGCAGACATAGACAGACACACACACACAAACTCCTGTTCCTACTGCTACTATAGCAGACATAGACACACACACACTCCTGTTCCTACTGCTACTATAGCAGACATAGACACACACACACTCCTTTTCCTACTGCTACTATAGCAGACACACATACACACTCCTGTTCCTACAGCTACTATAGCAGACATAGACACACACACACTCCTGTTCCTACTGCTACTATAGCAGACATAGACACACACACACTCCTGTTCCTACAGCTACTATAGCAGACACACACACACACACACTCCTGTTCCTACAGCTACTATAGCAGACACACACACTCCTGTTCCTACAGCTACTATAACAGACACACACAAACTCCTGTTCCTACAGCTACTATAACAGACATAGACAGACACACACACACACACAAACTCCTGTTCCTACAGCTACTATAACAGACATAGACAGACACACACACACACACACACCTGTTCCTACAGCTACTATAGCAGACACACACACACACACACACACACACACACACACACACACACACACACACACACACACACACACACACACACACACACACACACACACACACACACACACACACACACACACACACACACTCTCCTGTTCCTACAGCTGCTATAGCAGACATAGACAGACACACACACACACTCCTGTTCCTACAGCTACTATAGCAGACAGACAGACACACACACACACACACACACACCTCTTCCTACAGCTACTATAGCAGACACACACACACACACACTCCTGTTCCTACAGCTACTATAGCAGACAGACACACACACACACACACACACACACACACACACACACACACACACACACACACACACACACACACACACACACACACACACACACACACACACACACACACACACACACACACAAACTCCTGTTCCTACAGCTACTATTGCAGACATAGACACACACACACCTGTTCCTACAGCTACTATAGCAGACTTAGACACACACACACACACTCCTGTTCCTACTGCTACTATAGCAGACATACACACACACACACACTCCTGTTCCTACTGCTACTATAGCAGACATAGACACACACACACTCATTTTCCTACTGCTACTATAGCAGACACACATACACACTCCTGTTCCTACAGCTACTATAACAGACACACACACACACACTCCTGTTCCTACAGCTACTATAACAGACACACACACACACTCCTGTTCCTATAGCTACTATAACAGACACACACACACACACTCCTGTTCCTACAGCTACTATAACAGACACACACACACACACACTCCTGTTCCTACAGCTACTATAGCAGACAGACACACACACACACTCCTGTTTCCACAGCTACTATAGCAGACATAGACACACACCCTCCTGTTCCTACTGCTACTATAGCAGACACACACACTCCTGTTCCTACAGCTACTATAGCAGACATAGACACACACACACTCACACACACACACTCCTGATCCTACAGCTACTATAGCAGACACACACACTCCTGTTCCTACAGCTACTATAGCAGACATAGACACACACACACTCACACACACGCACTCATGTTCCTACAGCTACTATAGCAGACACACACACACTCCTGTTCCTACAGCTACTATAGCAGACACACACACACACACACACACACACACACTCCTGTTACTACAGCTACTATAGCAGACATAGACACACACACACTCCTGTTCCTATAGCTACTATAACAGACATAGACACACACACGGTAATTCTAACACGTCCATTTCTCTCTCTCCAGCCACAGGACGGGTATCGCATGGTGCAACAGTTCCAGTTCCTGGGCTGGCCTATGTACCGGGACACACCTGTGTCCAAGCGCTCCTTCCTCAAGCTCATCCGCCAGGTGGACAAGTGGCAGGAGGAGTATGACGGAGGGGAGGGACGCACCGTCGTACACTGTCTGTAAGTACCTAGCAGTCATGTCTCAACCTACACCTAGTACTGCACAGTAAACCTTTACTAGCTCTGGACTTCCCAAATGGGTGGAAAGAGTAGGGGGTTCTTAGGTATTTGATGTAACCCCCCAAAACCACCCTTCTAATTCGATCCAACATAGCCGCCCAAAATGCCACCGGGGTCACAGTGACACTGGACCACTCCGATGGGACAGTGAGAAATGTCACTGTCCTCCTCTCTGATGGTGATCACATACACTTTCCATGGGGATGCAGTCCTCACAGCACACCATCCTGCCTTCTGACAGCCTTCTGCAAACTGACATTTTGAAGGCCCACCAGAAAGCGCTCAATGCTCATACAAACACTGGCAGTCATCAAAATGAACCGTTCAAGCACAAAGGAGTTTAAAGTTCCACTTCGTAATTCGAAAAACAACGAAATAGCAGCCCTGCCACTTGGTTTGCTATAAATCTCAGGAATGGGGCTGGACATATTCTTCAAGACTATATCATTAATTCAAAATCATTTCAAAAAAACAATCACAATATCTGTATCTCAATATTTGACCCATTAGTCTGGCCCAAGTATACTATTTAACTGGATAAATCAGTGTGATATCACAGTATGAATTTGAATGTGCAATCCGACCCAGGTGATCTCCACTTACTAAATAGGAGAAATAGAGGAGAGAGGCTGTTGAGTTTACCAGAGGGAGATAATCAAATCAAATGAGCTTGTAGTTCCCGATGCTGCCCAGATCTAGATCGTAATGCTCCGGTGGGAGAGGCCTCTGGGTGGGTCTCTGTCTCAGCTCAATCTGCCCTTCCTTATCTCCAGCAGCCCCACTTTACTCGGATATATGGAGGGGAGGAGAGGAGAGAGGGAAGCCGTGAGAGTCTCCCTCGTTTCCTGAGGCCCTAGTTGGGTGGGAAATCAAATCGTAAAACGGAGGGAGGGAGGGATGATGGGAACGGAGGAGTGTATGTGTGGACGACAGGGTCATTGTTGATGTAATCTGTGGCTGGTGCTGTTTAACAGGGTTACTGGCCTGGTCTGTAAGCCAGAGAGTCCAAAAGACTCACCCACATACAACTCTCATTAGAGTCTCCGAAGAGATTCCAATCGCCCCCGACCAGAGCAGCACACACACACACTTTAAACCAGAGACAATCAGCACACACAATACACACACTGAACGAAGCCAGCAGGGTCTGCCACTAAACAAACGTCAGAAAGACAACACTGACCCCACCCTCCAGTAAATGTTTAGACTGCTAGTTTAGTCTCAATCACAGAGCTCCCTCCCTGCATCCTTATGTCCAAACAACCTGGGCTATGACAGCCATCGCAACCGTCTCAACGTATCTTGAGCTACACCCTTTTCCCTATATAGTGCACTCCTTTTGACCAGGGCTCTATATGGGCAATAGTATGCCATTTTGGACATTTCACCGGAACATTCTTGAAACATGCTTAAGGCCAGAGACATGTGGAGATTGACAGAGGTCAACTGCTAAGGGGGTTGAGAGAGTATGCATCCACTGAACTCAAACTGCTTCCTTTGTGACGCTCTCCTCTTGCAACTCTTAAAAGCTCTTTGACTTTCAAGACAGTGCTGTAAAAACAGTAAATTTGCACATCTGGAAACGGTTCTGAGAAAGAGCAGCTTTTCATTTACGAACTACTTAGAGTGCCAGCAATAGGCTATGTTCCACACATTAGTGTCAGTGGGTAGCCAATAGTGTGCAATGGTGGATTGACAGTAGTGTGGCGCCATCTAGAGGGCAAAATCAAGAACAGCAAGCACAGAAAGTTTCGCTGATAAGTTTAGTCAAGCTCTTTGAAAGGAAAAAGAAAGGGGGGATACCTAGTCATTTGTACAACTGAATGCCTTCAACTGAAATGTGTCTTCGGCATTTAACCCAACCCCTCTGAATCCGAGAGGTGTAGGGGGGCTGCCATAATCGACATCCACGTCTTTGGCGCCGGGGGAACAGTGGGTTAAGTGCCTTGTTCAGGGGCAGAACATGTCATGAATCAACCACCATACATCACTGATAATGTTATTCATTAATGAAGCTTACAATTAGTTGGAAGTATCAAGCCTGCAGGTAGAACGTTTTTTAACTTGTATAATTACAAAGAAATAAAAAAGTTAAGATGATTTTAAGTCAGGGTTGCTAACGCTTAGCAATTCTGACAGTTTTTTTTGTGTGTTATAGGTAGATGTATATATGTATAATCATTTAATATTATGTCTTGTTCTATTATCTACCCCATTCTTTCTCCTTCCTTCCTTTCTTTCTTTCTTTCTCTCTCAGGAATGGTGGAGGACGCAGCGGGACGTTCTGTGCGATCAGCATCGTGTGCGAGATGCTCCGCCATCAGCGTTCGGTTGACGTGTTCCACGCAGTCAAAACACTGAGGAACAACAAACCCAACATGGTCGACTTACTGGTAAGAACCGGTCCTGATCTAGGATCAGTTTTCTCTTTTAGATCATAAGGAATAACATTACATGGATCGGGGGGGGGGGCACTGCTAACCCTTAGAGTGGTTTACTGGTCCTCACTACGAAGCCTACAGTTGGGTACTTCTGGGACAAGTCGGGTTGCCAAAGTCTATTCAACTTGAGTCCAGAATTATTAAGTGATTGAAATGTCTGTTGACGTTTACAATAAGGAGAAAATAATACTGTGAATAACTCAGCCATTATAATGAATTAAAGGCAAAGTCAATGCAGCCATGTCTTGTCCAGTCATCGTCAATAATGATGTACTCTTCTTCCCATTCATCCACAGGATCAATACAAGTTCTGCTATGAGGTGGCACTGGAGTACTTGAATTCTGGTTAGCTGGGCTGAAAGATACCCCCCCCCCCTAACCCCTGCACCACAGCCCTCACAGCTTACCTGGACTGAGTCTCTTAAACTTGAGTGAATGTTGGTTACTGGAGGATAGAACTGAACTGCTGAACAGGGTCATCCCATCGCACCTCTACGGATTTAGGCCGAGGGGAAGAAAGACGGTGTTTTGGAACCGGACGCTTTTGCACTGCCCCCCCCTGTCGCCTTTCTACGATAAAATGTCCCTGAACTTGATTATCTTTACTCTGTCTCATCCCTGACCCCCTCCCCCCACTCCCCCAACCCCTCTCTCCTCTTTCTACTAGACTGTGTTAGTATTTACCCTCGTCCTCCCCCGTCCCTCAGAACAGCACCTGATCACTGAACAGGAGTTGACACTGATGTATTCTACTGCCCCTATGTCACCCCCCCCCCCCTCCCCAACCCCTCTCTCCTCTTTCTACTAGACTGTGTTAGTATTTACCCTCGTCCTCCCCCGTCCCTCAGAACAGCACCTGATCACTGAACAGGAGTTGACACTGATGTATTCTACTGCCCCTATGTCACCCCCCCCACTCCCCAACCCCTAGACTCTCTCCTCTTTCTACTAGACTGTGTTAGTATTTACCCTCGTCCTCCCCGTCCCTCAGAACAGCACCTGATCACTGAACAGGAGTTGACACTGATGTATTCTACTGCCCCTATGTCACCCCCACCCCCCCCTCCCCAACCCCTCTCTCCTCTTTCTACTAGACTGTGTTAGTATTTACCCTCGTCCTCCCCCGTCCTCAGAACAGCACCTGATCCCTCAGAACAGCACCTGATCACTGAACAGGAGTTGACACTGATGTATTCTACTGCCCCTATGTCACCCCACCCCCCCTCCCCAACCCCTCTCTCTTTCTCTAGACTTCTACTAGACTGTGTTAGTATTTACCCCCGTCACCCCCTCCCCAACCCCTCTCTCCTCTTTCTACCTCCCCCGTCCCTCAGAACAGCACCTGATCACTGAACAGGAGTTGACACTGATGTATTCTACTGCCCCTATGTCACCCCCCCCACTCCCCAACCCCTCTCTCCTCTTTCTACTAGACTGTGTTAGTATTTACCCTCGTCCTCCCCCGTCCCTCAGAACAGCACCTGATCACTGAACAGGAGTTGACACTGATGTATTCTACTGCCCCTATGTCACCCCACCCCAACCCTAGTCTTTTTTTAAGTTTATTTTTTTCAACAAAAAAGCTCTCCTCTTGCCAGTGAATCCTGTTTATTGCCTTTTTAATCCTCATCGGATGATCAATGTCATTTCCATTTTTGTGGGGAATGCGATATAGGTGTAATGTTGATGATATGTTGTTTTTTATCCTTGTTTTTAATTTCCATTGATATTTTTTTTAACAGTGTTTGTTAATATGATGAAGCTGTTTGACATGTATAGTTGTAAAGTTGAACCGGCATTATGAAAGAAAGCAAAATCTTAAATGTGTATGCTGCCATTGCTTCGGTCGCGATGAGTATCGTCGTATTGGCTGGAGGAGGAGAAGAAAAACGCACTCCGGTACCATCCACACTCAAGCTTTTCATCACGTCAGCAGATCCAAAGCTTAATTCATTGTGGTCATTATTGTTAATATTGTAAATATTATGAAGTTGGACAGACTATTTATTCATTGAGAGTTTTTTGTGAAGCACATTGAGTGACAATCATGATTATTTTTTTTTGGGGGGGGGTCATATTTGTTTTCTTTTCTCGAACTCTGCATAATGTTGACCAGATGTATTGTAAGCCTTTTATTTATCTTGTATGGAAAAAAAACAACTCAAACTTACAAATACATACATATCTACTGATATACGTGTGTTTTTTGCGTGCTGTGCAGATGATTTTCTTATTTTCAATGAGGGCCTGTGAACCGTGGGTTAACTGCCTGTTCAGGGGCAGAATGACACATTTCTACCTTGTCAGCTCTGGGATTTTAACTTGCAACCTTTCGGTTACTAGTCCAACACTCGAACCACTAGGCTACCCTGCCGCGCCAATAGAAATCTGAGCTGTGGAATACAGTTTCTCCTGGCTCATAGACTACTTTCAGGGTAAGGAACAATACAATATTGTTATAAAATACCTTGTACTTCAAGGTTGAGTTTTTTAAGATAGAAATGCCATGAGATACTGTATGTTAACAGTTGGTCTGATTTGAATTTTAGCCACAACTTTTTTGTTTTTACATTTAATGATCATGATAAATTTACATTGAATTAATTTCAGGAATACCAGTAGTAGTGAAGAGCATACCCTTTGTTCAATGGCAGAAATACACTAAGTGTACAAAACATTAGGGATCTATCCTAATATTGAGTTGCATCCCTTTTTCTCTCAGAACAGCCTCTACAAGGTGTCGAAAGTGTTCCACATGGATGCTGGCCCATGTTAACTCCAATGCTTCCCACAGTTGTGTCAAGTTGGCTGGATGTCCTTTGGGTGGTGCACCACTCTTGATACACACAGGAAACTGTTGAGCGTGACAGAACACAGCAACGTTGCAGTTCATGACACACTCAAACCTGGCACCTACTACCATACCCCGTTCAAATGCACTCTAAATGGCACACATACACAATGTCTCAGTTGTCTCAAGGTTAAAAATTCATTTTTTCCTGTCTCCTCCCCTTCATCTACACTGGACAATTGTGGGCACTATCCATATACTGAGTATGCAACATTTGAATGGTTTAACTTCATTAGTTCCAGTGTGCCTTTTAGCATATATGAACTTGTGAGTTACCTTGATAATGATTCTACAGGAGTTGACATAGGGAGGGGCAGAGGTGTTATCATGTTATAGGTCTGTCTACATGAACTACTATATGACGATGCATTTGTTATTTGATAGTGTGACGATGGGCAATACAAGGCCCCCAGTGGCTTTAGTCTCTAAATATAACATGGCGTAAGGACAATGCTGTGAGTGAGGTAAGGTGAGGTAAGGACAATGCTGCTGATGTTAAGTGGAGACACTGCAAGTCACCACAAGATGGCAGCAGAGACCAGCGCCCGAGCCTTTATGAACCCAATGACTCTTGTCTGCTTCTGACTTTCTGATTGGAGCTGTTTTGTCAGACCCTCTCACCTCGTTTTGAATGCAAATGAATGTCAAACATGGTACCCGTATATTTCTACAAATAATTGGCCAATATGAATGTGTACCCACATAACTATCTGCACATGTTCAACTTTACACAGGCAAACCTCTCTGGTTGTATATACTTGTGTGACACTCATTGTACACCATGAGCGAGTTACAATTCTTCACATTCCTTCATTCTATTCAGCATGAATCATTTGTACATGACAAAAATTGCTGTCAGAGTGCCATCACAACGAAATTGATAGTAAATGATCCAGTCGTCATATATGACAGCCAATGAATTTCGTGCTTGTGAAAACAGTGAATATACCTTATCCAACCGCAGCCCAAGAAGAGGACAGAGACCCTCCTTTCTACCTATGCGCAACCAACCAACCGCGGGCACTCGTTAATAATTCAGATAGTATTGCTTTGGGGAGTGACGCGAAGGATACAGATGCTCGACTACTTTCCCCCGTTTAAATTGTTTTAATTCCACGCGTAATTTCTGCTCCTTATCGTGTTCGACATAGCATTTGACATCTGTTCCAGTTTTTGATCGGTTGTGTAGGCTTCTGTATGTCGATATTGGTGTGGTATCGTTAAAAGATGCCTCAACCGAAATCCCGAAAAATCGCCGTCCTGGGATACAGATCCGTGGGTAAGTGGGCGCAATTTAGTCTTTTTCGGTGATAGCGAGGTATTTTGTGCGCGTTCTGTGTAGGCAAGTTCATTGACGATGACTACACATACTACTAGCAAAGATGTAGCCTAAACGGCATGCACATAGACTCTGTCTGGTCATTGATTGTTAAATCAGCCAGTCAGTTGAATGTCACTCGACTGGAAACTCACGACTCTAGAGATTTTGTGAAGCACTACTAGCTACAGCAGCATGTACCCCTGGACCAATGTTGCTAAAACCACAGAATCTCCATTCGTAAGCTACATTTTCACGTTTAGTTTAATAAAATATGCAGTCAGTGGCACGTGATGCATTATCCTCATCAATTGTAATTGAATAACTCAAATGGCAGTCTATGGTTAATTGTGTTATGCACACAGTAATGTATTTTGTTCAGTCAATGTTTGTTAAAAATTGAGTGGTTACAGAAGCCACTAGCAAGACACAGTTGATGCTACAGCAGTTGAGGACAGCGCAAGCGGTCCTGATGCTGGGACGTAAATTAATACGTCACGACTCACGAAAGTAGAAGCATTAATGTCCATGTGGCAGCTGTTTAAGGGAGGATTTATCCATTTACCTCAAATTACATTCCATATGCTAGTGAAGTGACAGCCCTGTAAATTTTAAACCAATAATTGCATGCTGACCTAATTCATTGACTTATTTTGTGCGATGTGAATGGACACTTTAACATTGAAAGATCATCCACTAAGAGCCTAGCACTTCTGAAGCCAGTGCTGCAGGTAGGAATTACCAGGAGACTGGTTCAAAGGCCTGTGTCTAAACAAGAAAATGATGGCATTGTGAGTGTGCAGTTGAAGACATGATTATTCTAGATGCAACTAATCCGTTTTAAATGTAGTCTTTAGTAGCAAAATTAATGACCGATTTTTGATTTATTTTCGGACTATTTTGAAAATGTGCCGACGGCTCTCAAAATGGACAAACAGTACTATTGCCGCTATCTTCTTGTTTAAGGGAGTATGCGTTCGACCGGTCGGTTCGACCGATCTGAAGCGTGCTGATTTAGCCAAACCTGTAGATTCAGAATTAGGCTAACCTATGATGTCACTGAATTGAATCTTATCAAATGGTATTTGTTTCAAAATCACACTGCTCTGGTTGTCTCAATGTCATTTCAACCAAAATGAATATGGCTGATAATACTATGGACACACTGATATCGTACATGGACAGGCCTATTTGTATGTCATGAGCCATTGTGTATGGACTGGGATGACACACACACAGTTCGTGCAAAGGTTGCTGGGGGCAGGCGTGCGAACATCGCATCACATCACACTTGACTTAGCCTCGATTGGACTCTTGGGAGCTGGGACTGTGGAACTTTGAAAACTGTTGTGTTCTCCTCCATGCAGTCATACTGGACATCCTGGCTTTCCACACCACCACCCGACGTTAGTTGAATCCCAATGTGAGTGGAATTTAGCCTAGGCTTAGACACGCCACCTTGGTATTGCAGTCAATGTCAGAAGTTGAGCCCCTAACATGATTGTCTCCAAGCTGTCTTCAGAACTTGGTCCACAAAGAGCAGTGGATATGCTGTGGAAATTTTCCATGCAAGAGATTTTGAGGCTACACATAATTTGGATATTACTGTCAGGGATTGGACTAGATGTCACCGCCTCCAGTTTTGTAAACAAACCTCGCAGTTTGGTTCACAAAGACAATTAACAATGTTGGTACCAGGGCCTGCCGAGTGGCTCAGTGGTCGAAGAGCGGTGCCACTAGAGATTCTGGGTTCGAGTCCAGGCTCTGTTGCAGCTGGCCATAATCGGGAGACCCATGGGGGCAGCGCACATCCGGGTTAGGGGAGGGTTTGGCCGGCAGGGATGTCCTTGTCCCATCACGTACTAGCAACTCCTGTGGCAGGCCGGGCGCAGTGGACGCTGACCCGGTCGCCAGGTGTACGGTTTTTCCTCCGACATTGGTGCGGCTCGCTTCCGGGTTAAATGGGCATTGTGTCAAGAAGCAGAGCGGCTTGGTTGGGTTGTGTTTCGGAGGACGCACGGCTCTCGACCTTCGCCTCTTCCGAGTCCGTAGGGGAGTTGCAGCGATGAGACAACACTAACTACCAATTGGAAACCACGGAATTGGGGAGAAAACAAACAAACAAACAACGTTGGTACTATTGGCGAAGGCATTTCCATAAGTTTGGTTCATTCACAAGACAAGTGCAAGAAAATCAAGACAATAGACTACAACCGTACATGGATTAAATGTAACCTACAGCCTGCTACTAATCAATTCCAGTGTTCAAATCAATTCAACAGATAGGCTGTAAAACAATTGAAGATGTCCCCATTTCTCTGTCTTCATGTCCTCATAAAACCTTTTTTTGCCATCCTATAGTCCTAGTAAGAAATTGTATTCAAGCTATTAATAAATAAAAAAAATGTGTGTTTTGTCAGGCTACGTACTATAATATACATATTTTTTGTACTGTATACTAAGGGACCAAAGGGCTCCTGCTGTGTGAAACAGAGGACTCCTAGATAGCGAAGCTGTAAATTGGCATGTCTCCCGTCTTTGTAGTGGAGTCGTGGTAAATCTTTAAATATGTCCTGTGGTCATGCGCTTTGGCTCGTGCCTCATTAAAGCCAATGCATTGAGGAGGAAACCAGTTTGCACAGTGCCATGGAATACACTACTCCTTCCTGTTTCTCCACCCATTGGATCAGGTCAATACATTCTCAATGTGTAAACTAGGGTTGGGTGGTATATCCAAATTTCCATATCTTCATTCCATTCCTGTACCATACCGGGGTATACTGTATTACCGGCAGTGTATACAAGGGGTGCTATTTCGTTCCAAATGTTAACAAAGTACTAGCGAATTCCCATAGCAGATGCCATCCTAATGCTAACAAGCTCAAGCGAACAAAGCCTAAACTAAATGCAAGGACAGACAACCCACCAGACAACCCAACAGACAAGTTATACAACTATCTCAAAAGGCTACTCACACTTGATCCAGAATGGGGTTGATTGTCTTTGCTGTAACTAAGAAGTTGGATATTGCAAGCTAGCCACCTAACATTATAGCTGTGGAGTCAGGAAAATTGAGAGGAGGGGTGGTGGTTTGCATCTTCATCAACAACAACTGATGTGCTGATTTGAGCACGGTGGAAGTGTTGGACCATTGTTTACCCGTCTTGGGATACCTGATGGTAAAATGCTGACCCTTCTACCTCCCTAGGGCATTTTAGCCGTATTCTTGATTGTTGTATACATTCCAACTCAGGACGAGAAAAATAATAGGCTGGCACTTAACAAACTGTACAAAGCTATAAACAAGCAGGAAAACATACATCCACAGACTGCTTTTCTGGTTTTCGGCGTCATTAAGACAAGTGATGCCCAACTTCAATCAACATGTCTCCTTCGCCACTTGTGGCAATAAAGTCCTAGACCACTATTATTTTACCCACACACAATTATGCAAGGCCCTCCCTCATCCGCCATTTGGAAAATCAGATCATGACTCCGTACTCCTGCTTCCTGTTTACAAGCAGAAGCTCAAACAGGAAATACCCGTGACTCGCTCCGTTGAGAATGGCCACCAGAATCAGAGATTATGCTACAGGACTGCTTAGCTAGCGCTAATTGGAATATGTTTTGAGACTCCACTGATAACATCAATGAGCTGACCACCTCCGTTACTGGCTTCGTTAGGAAATGCATCAGCAACGTTGTCCCCACAGTGAAGGTTCGCTCCTTCCCCAATCAAAAGCCCTGGATTAACACAGAGGTTGGCGCTAAACTAAAGGACAACCCTAAACTATTGCAGACAACTCTGAGGCTAGGGCTGAGGACGGGAACACGTCCCTCTATGACCTCCGCAGAGTCATCAAACGAGCAAAAGGACAATGTAGGAATAAGGTGGAATCATATTGCACATGCTCCGATGCCCGCCTCATGTGGCAGGGGCCACAGTCCATTACGGCCATGATGCGTCAAACGATGCCCCTCTCCCAGACGAAGTCTATGTGTTTTATGCACGCTTCAACAATAACAACATCGTGTGAGGGGCGTCACCAAAGGACTGGTCTTTAATCAGGGAAACACTCGCAAGGCTGAGAGGCCTGATGGCATTCCAGGGCGCATTCTCAAAGCATGCGTAGAACAGCTGGCAGGAATATTCACTGTTATTTTCAACCTCTCCTTGTCCCAGTCTGTAATCCCCACGTTTTAAAATTACCACTGTCTTTCCTGTTCCCAATAACTCTAAGGCTTCATGACACAATGACTACCGCCCTGGGTTTCCATTAGGAAAATGTGGCATCGGACATTTCACCAGCAGCATTTTAATTTACCGGACATTTTAGAGATTTACGGGACCCATATGCATTAGGTGCGTAACCTGATTAGGGCGTCCACCCACGGTGCTCAGAATTCCATAAATTCCATTTAGGTCATTCTCACAAAACTGTAAAAAAAAATATATATATATATATATATAATAATTAAATTTCCTCTTTAATCACTGAGATAAGGATCTATACTTAACTATTTCATTATTTTTTTTTTTTTTTTGATCAGATAATATGCATTTTTACCAACATTTTCACAAAATTCTCTGCAGTTTACGAAGTCCAAAAGAGTTATAAACAAACACATATTTTTTAACATTGCTCCTCAAATGACAAGGCCAGAGTTTAACATATCACTAAAAATCCAAATATTTCAAATGAAATTCTACAAATATTATAATATTTTAATCTGACTCTTTCCTAATTGAATCTCTTTAGCCATTTCGGTAATGAAAAGGCCAAGTGGGGGAAAGGGGGTGTTTGAAAATAAGAACTTAATTCTGAATTTGCGCTCATCTAAGGACTACTCCTCTAGATCAGGGCAGAGGCCAACCTGGGGGCTGTAACGTCGTTCGTCTGTTGTTTGGAGAGAGTCAGACCGAAATGCAGCGTGTAGGTTACTCATGACTTTTAATGAAGATAATGCGGTACATGAAATAACTGAAGAAGAAAACAACAAACGAGTGAAACTAATTACAGCCTAACACTGAGACAGGTACAATCACCCACGAAATACAACGCGCACTCAGGCTACCTAAATACGGTTCCCAATCCGAGACAACGAGAATCAGCTGACTCCAATTAGGAATCGCCTCAGGCAGCCAAGCCTAACTAGACACACTCCTAATAATACACAATCCCAATTAATACAAACCCCAATACGAAACACAACATATAAACCCATGTCACACCCTGGCCTACCCAAACATATAACAAAACACAAGATACAATGACCAAGGCGTGACAGAACCCCCCCCTAAGGTGCGGACTCCGGGACGCACCTCAAGAGCATAGGGAGGGTCCGGGTGGGCGTCTGTCCATGGTGACGGTTCTGGCTCGGGACGTGGACCCCACTCCATAAATGTCCTAGTTCCTCCCCTTCGCGTCCTAGGATAATCCACCTTCTCCGCCGACCATGGCCTAATAGTCCTCACCCTGATCCCCACATAACTGAGGGGCAGCTCGGGACAGAGGTGCAGCTCGGGACAGAGGTGCAGCTCGGGACCGAGGGGCAGCTCGGGACAGAGGGGCAGCTCGGGACAGAGGGGCAGCTCGGGACAGAGGAGCAGCCCGGTACTGAGGGGAAGCCCGGTACTGAGAGGCAGCCCAGTACAGAGAGGAAGCCTAGTACTGACCTGCAACTTGAGCTTATCCATCTTCAGTCTGATGCAGAGATTGGAGAACTATTCAAAACAATGTCACTGATGAAGTTCTATGCATCTCGATGAACAAAACTTTCCAGATTAGGAGTCATGCTCAGAAGATGTTTGGGTCAACCTATTTATGTGATCAGACATTTTCAGTGATGAAATATAACAAGTCAAGGCATAGATCATCTCTTACTGACTCTCAGCAATCCTGCGCATAGCGACTTCAGAAACTATACCTGACTTCACTGCTTTAGTCAATGCCCATCAGAGACTTCACTCCTCACACTGATTGAGTGTTTTAAATGTAATGTTGAGCTCAATCTCTTTCTTGTGTTTTTGTGTATACCCGTTAACAAGAGTTCTGTCCATGGTGCTGAATGCACAGTGCACTTTTCCCTCTGTGTAGTTCATTGCATGTTTAATAATGAAAATACCTACCAAAATGAGATCATGGATGTGGTTTATTTCTGTGTATGTTAAAAAAGTAAAAAATGTATCATATCTGGATGTGATTTACAGTAGATATCTCTGTCAACACAGTCATGCACATGATGTATAATCTTGTAATATAATTCCGGCCCGCGATGGCGAAAATACATTCTAATTTTGCCCTCCATGGAAAAAAGCCTGCTCTAGATGATGTATCAAGGGGAAATAAAGCTTTATTTAAAAACAGATTGGAGTTTTTAGAGGAACTTGAAAAAAGGTTTACAGTATGTCCACGGACACTGTGCTCAGCATGTCCACAGACACTGCTCGGTATGTCCACAGACACTGCTCGGTATGTCCACAGACACTGCTCGGTATGTCCACAGACACTGCTCGGTATGTCCACAGACACTGCTCGGTATGTCCACAGACACTGCTCGGTATGTCTATACCGAGCAGTGTCTGTGGACATACCGGGCAGTGTCTGTGGACATACTGAGCACAGTGTCTGTAGACATACCGAGCAGTGTCTGTAGACTCTACAGACACTGCTCGGTATGTCTACAGACACTGCTCGGTATGTCCACAGACACTGTGCTCAGTATGTCCACAGACACTGCTCGGTATGTCCACAGACACTGCTCGGTATGTCCACAGACACTGCTCGGTATGTCCACAGACACTGCTCGGTATGTCTACAGACACTGCTCGGTATGTCCACAGACACTGTGCTCGGTATGTCCACAGACACTGTGCTCGGTATGTCCACAGACACTGTGCTCGGTATGTCCACAGACACTGTGCTCGGTATGTCCACAGACACTGCTCGGTATGTCCACAGACACTGCTCGGTATGTCCACAGACACTGCTCGGTATGTCCACAGACACTGTGCTCGGTATGTCCACAGACACGGTGCTCGGTATGTCCACAGACACGGTGCTCGGTATGTCCACAGACACTGTGCTCGGTATGTCCACAGACACGGTGCTCGGTATGTCCACAGACACGGTGCTCGGTATTACATTTACATTTAAGTCATTTAGCAGACGCTCTTATCCAGAGCGACTTATGTCCACAGACACTGCTCGGTATGTCCACAGACACTGTGCTCGGTATGTCCACAGACAATGTGCTCGGTATGTCCACAGACACTGTGCTCGGTATGTCCACAGACACTGTGCTCGGTATGTCCACAGACACGGTGCTCGGTATGTCCACAGACACGGTGCTCGGTATGTCCACAGACACGGTGCTCGGTATGTCCACAGACACGGTGCTCGGTATGTCCACAGACACTGTGCTCGGTATGTCCACAGACAATGTGCTCGGTATGTCCACAGACACTGTGCTCGGTATGTCCACAGACACTGTGCTCGGTATGTCCACAGACAATGTGCTCGGTATGTCCACAGACACGGTGCTCGGTATGTCCACAGACACGGTGCTCGGTATGTCCACAGACACGGTGCTCGGTATGTCCACAGACACTGTGCTCGGTATGTCCACAGACACGGTGCTCGGTATGTCCACAGACACTGTGCTCGGTATGTCCACAGACACGGTGCTCGGTATGTCCACAGACACGGTGCTCGGTATGTCCACAGACACTGTGCTCGGTATGTCCACAGACACTGTGCTCGGTATGTCCACAGACACTGTGCTCGGTATGTCCACAGACACGGTGCTCGGTATTACATTTACATTTAAGTCATTTAGCAGACGCTCTTATCCAGAGCGATTTATGTCCACAGACACTGCTCGGTATGTCCACAGACACTGTGCTCGGTATGTCCACAGACAATGTGCTCGGTATGTCCACAGACACTGTGCTCGGTATGTCCACAGACACTGTGCTCGGTATGTCCACAGACACGGTGCTCGGTATGTCCACAGACACGGTGCTCGGTATGTCCACAGACACGGTGCTCGGTATGTCCACAGACACTGTGCTCGGTATGTCCACAGACACTGTGCTCGGTATGTCCACAGACACGGTGCTCGGTATGTCCACAGACACGGTGCGGTATGTCCACAGACACGGTATGTCCACAGACACGGTGCTCGGTATGTCCACAGACACGGTGCTCGGTATGTCCACAGACACGGTGCTCGGTATGTCCACAGACACGGTGCTCGGTATGTCCACAGACACGGTGCTCGGTATGTCCACAGACACTGTGCTCGGTATGTCCACAGACACTGTGCTCGGTATGTCCACAGACACTGTGCTCGGTATGTCCACAGACACTGTGCTCGGTATGTCCACAGACACTGTGTGTGCATGTAATAAATAATTCTAGTTTCATGTAAACTTCAACTAGTATACCATTTTTATGATTTATGGACAAACTACACCAAAATATTTTGTGTTTTATTCAAATAAATTTTAAAAAATAATAAAATGACCCGAGAATTTAATCCGGACAATCCGGATTTCAGTAATGAGAATTTGGGGTGAAAATGTACCAAATTCAGGTGAAAATGTATTTAAAAGACACTTTCTTGAAAAACTAGACATCTTAGTCCTCAGAATTATGGTTTATTTTTGCAGATGCATCATGGTTTTGTAACTCAATTTGCTACAGACATTTTAAAACTGGTTTCACGAGAATCACCCATTTGGATTATGGTAATTCATATAAACAGAACATGCAAGTCCAGGATGCAACGATGTGCGGTCCTTCTTACCGAATTCTGATGCGCACTTTGAAGATGTTAGAACAACTGTCCACATGTACTTTTCTCAGGCAACAAGATGAGTAGCGAACAGCAAAATTACTAGCCTACTATTTACTATCCCCTGTAGAAGAAAAGTTTGCCCATTCTATTGGTCCGCTTATCGACAAGAAATAGCCGATTCCTAACAGACCGTGGGACAGTGTGGGACGCTAGATCCCAAATTCATACAACTAGTAGGCTCAGGCTACATAATTATAACAAAATAAAAACAATGAGTCTGATGCAACAGATCAGAACCTTTTAACTTCAAATGTTGATAAAGTATTATTTCTTCAGCATTATAAACGCAGCAATGCACAATGCAGTAAGCTACGTGCAAATGTTCGTTCAATAATGCTATTAGTGGGAAAACACTGTTGTTAAAAAAACGCAATGCACATGTGAGCAGTTTCATGTGACCTAGATGAAAATATCCCTTAGAAATGTTGAAAGAGGGGAGATCTAATATGCAACTAGCATGTTTTTTAAATGTAATTTATTTGACCTTTTATTTAACTAGGCAAGTCAGTTAAAGAACGCATTCTTATTTTCAATGACGGCCTAGGGACAGTGGGTTAACTTCCTTGTTCAGGGGAAGAACGACAGATTTGTACCTTTTGCTAATATGACTAGGATTGTGTCTTTGGCTACTGGACAATGAAAGAAGTTGATTTAAAATAATTGCCTCCACGGATATCATCAGATTTTGTCTCGGCTACTTTGAAGCAAGGTAAGACATGCTCTTCACAGATGAATCCTGGTTTCAACTGTACTGGGCAGATGGCAGACAGAGCAGCGTGAATGGTGTCATGTGGGCGAGCAGTTTGCGAAATTGCTGCATGTTGCGTTCTATATTTTTGTTCAGTGTAGTATGATTACTTACTTTGTTTGTCATGTTTTAATTTTTATTTCTCATGTTTTTGTTCTACCTTATGTTATTTTTAGTATTACACAGTATTACTTTCGAGAAAAGCATTTCACTGTACTTGACATTTAACTACATGCGACATTAAACTAAGACTAATATATGGTTTTCAGTAATAACTATTTCAAGTTATTTTTACATTTCAAGCGGAACTTGATCACTCACCTCTTATGCTGCTTGCTCAACAGTGGATCTTCATGTTTGTGCCACAATGCTTTTTTGTGAACACATTTGTTTAAAATATATTTTCTTTCTTTTGCGGGGGTTGTATTGGAAATCATACTGTAGGTACTTCAAAAGTAGACGGAATACCGCCGAAGCCTAGTGTGTACCTCAAACTGTAACCTGGTATGAATTGGAGTTAGAATTATTTACAATTAGCTTGCACTTCCAATGCATCAACAAACAAACTGAAAACAGGGTTGAAACCGGTTTGGAATGATGTGCATTGTACATGCATTTCCAATATATATTCCTCAAACCTAATCTAAAACCGGGTTTGAATGGTATGCATTTACTACACATTGTGTAACTAACGGTCTGACTATCCTTTGCTAAAATACCCCAACATACTCCACGTATAGCCTTTTTATTCGGGTATTTATATCGATCTAAAATTTTCTGCGTTGTGTGTCCCTGGAGGTTCGCCACCCAGGGAGACAAGAGAGTTCGTTTGGACTGGGAGGTGAGCATTCAGAATTGATGAGAGACTATTGGAGCATTGACAATGGGAGCGAGCTGCTCTCGTCCTCCGGGTTTTTCCCAGCTAGCGAGAGACTTCACGTCTCCAAACGTGGATGGCCACGCTCCACTCTCGGTTGTTATAGCAACAGGCTGCTGGAGGACTGTATAGGAGTGTTTAGATAATAAACAAAGGCATCTGTAGTAATAGTACGCCGTGGGGATATCTAGGCTAATGATAGTATACCATTGTAATATCCTGCCTGTGTTAAGCTACTTCTAGATGTTAAACACTGGCTTACGAATGCAGCAAAAAATCCTTATATCTTCTTGATATTTATTTGAAGAGTTACATTTTATTGAATAAAGGCCACTGGGCTAGCTTTTTTCCACCCTAGATAATTGCTCAAATGGCTTAATATTAGTAAGCTGCTATTCTGACGTACATCGATATCATGGAATTGTTTGTAAAAGGCCAGAAATAGTCGTTTACCAAATACCAATTTTAACAACATTTGAGCTATGCTCCGTCTCTTGAATATCGCCCATTTTGGAAGGGAGCATAATGTGATTTGGAAATGGCATGCATTGTGTTTTCTACAGCTCTAGACAGGGCAGTGTTTGACATTTAGCAAAATATGAACAAACCCACTCTGTTCACTCAAGGCAGGCAGAGTATTTGGCTTTTTCCTAAGACGCTGATGAATGATACCACTTGTGAATCAAAGAACAATTAATTGTGATCGATCAGCAAGGATTCTTAATTGAACACACTGAAGCTCACAATTTTCTATCTCCTTTACAGGGAAATCTTCCTTGACTATACAGTTTGTGGAAGGCCAGTTTGTCGACTCATATGACCCAACTATAGAAAACAGTAAGTAAGTAAGTGTGTGTGTGTGTGTGTGTGTGTGTGTGTGTGTGTGTGTGTGTGTGTGTGTGTGTGTGTGTGTGTGTGTGTGTGTGTGTGTGTGTGTGTGTGTGTGTGTGTGTGTGTGTGTGTGTGTGTGTGTGTGTGTGTGTGTGTGTGTGTGTGTGTGTGTGTGTGTGTGTGTGTGTGTGTGTGTGTGAGTGATCTCATTGCCTCTCCCCTGCTGCTGGCCTGTGTTGGTAGGGCTAGCCACCCACCCAGGTCTCTGAGTTCTGCTGGACCACAGCCAGGTGCATTTATCTACACTCCTCATTCATGGTGAAGCTCACACTACACACACACACCCACACAGTACCAGTCAAGAGTTTGGACACACCTGCTCATTCAAGGGTTTTTCTTTACATTTACTATTTTCTACATTGTAGAATAGTGAAGACATCAAAACTATGAAATAACACATATGGAATCCTGTAGTAACCAAAAAAGTGTTAAACAAATCAAAATATATTTTATATTTGAGATTCTTTAAAGTAGCCACCCTTTGCCTTGATGACAGCTTTGCACACTCTTGGCATTCTCTCAACCAGCTTCATGAGGAATGTTTTCCAAAGGTCTTGAAGGAGTTCCCACATATGCTGAGCAGTTGTTGGTTGCTTTTCCTTCACTCTGTGGTCCAACTCATCCCAAAGCATCTCGATTTGTTTGTCGGGGGATTGTGAAGGCCAAGTCATCTAATGCCGCACTCCAGCGCTCCGGCACTCAACGCCCTTTCCTCCAGCTCCGCTAAAAAAACTGCCTCTCTGAATTCGCTCCAGAATTCTTTTGTTTAAAAAATATAAATTTAACAAACACCCCATCTGCCTTTGTGACTGTACCGATTGATTTTGGAAGTAGGCTATCGTAAGAAGCTTGGGCTCCCGAGTGGTGCAGCGGTCTAAAGCACTGCATCTCCGTGCTAGAGGCGTCACTACAGACCCTGGTTCGATTCCAGGCTGTGTCACAACTACTCATGATTAGGAGTCCCATAGAGCGGCGCACCATTGGCCCAGCGTCTTTAGTGTTTGGCCAGGGTAGGCCGCCATAGTAAAGAATTTGTTCATAACTGACTGGCCTAGGTAAATAAAGGTTCAATAAAAAAATATTCATTTCTACATCTACAACATGTCATAGGCTTCATCTGGACCCACCTGATGATATTTGGCACTGTGTTAAACAACTGTCTTTGTCTCTAATCTATTGATGATCAGATACTTTAGTTGTAACTTGCTCTGTTGCGCTCACATTTTACAGTTGATAGAACACTTTAGCACTTACAAACTTAGACTCCTCTTTTTTTAAATAAAAATATAAATACTGTATAAAGCATGTAAAGTGTTGGTCCCATGTTTCATGTGCTGAAATCAAAGATTCCAGAAATTCTCCATAAGCACAAGAATGTCTCTCTAATTTTCTTCACAAATTTTGTTTACATCCCTGTTAGTGAGCATTTCTCAATTGCCAAGATAATCCATCCACCTGATAGGTGTAATATATCAAGAAGCTGATTTTAAATAGTATGATCCTTACACAGGTGCACCTTATGCTGTGGACAATTAAAGGCCACTCTAAAATGTGCAGTTTTGTTACGCAACAAAATGCCAAGATGTTTCAAGTTTTGGGGGAGCGTGCAATTGGCATGCTGACTGCAGAAATGTCCACCAGAGTTGTTGCCAGAGAATTGTTTTAGAGAATTTGGTAGTACATCCAACCGGCCTCACAACCGCAGACCATGTGTAACCATGCCAGCCCAGAACCTCCACATCCGGCTTCTTCACCTGACTAATGTGAAGAAATAGCCTAACAGTTTATCAACATTTTAAGCTAAACATTCTGATCTCTTGCGTCAGCCACATTGCTTAAAAAATATTTTTGGATGCTAGTTGTTGTATTAATTTGGGATCTTTCTCAGATGGTTTGGAATATTTATTTATCACAGAATAGAATAGGTCGACTTTTGTACTATGGGTGATAGTAGATTGACATAGGCTAGTGCTTTTGCTGTTTGTGAGGCCTACTCATCTTGTTGGCTGACGTCGTGTCTTTACTATCATTAAATTAAGACTTTTAGTTTTATCAAAGATTCTCTGTAATTTAGCATTTCGTGATGAACTAATCAGGCAAATGTAATTAACGAGGAAGTCGGGGCACCAAGGAAAATATTCAGATTACAAAGTCATAATTTTCCTAATACAACTTTTCATATATTTTAATATCTGATCAATTAGTCTTCTTAATGAATTAATTATTTATTTTACCTCACGTTAGTCTCATTCCAAACGTCGTAAATTGTTGGTTATCTGCACAAACCCAGTCTTCACTATGAGTCATCCATACATCAATTGCCTTACATAATTTATTTATTAACTAACTAAACAATCACAGAAGTGCACACACAAACAAACAGAGTAAATATGGTTACAAGAAATGATAGGGGAATGTGCCCTAGTGGGCTAAACCGGCATGGCGGCTTGTTAGACAATAGGAGAGTGGGAGTCACTACAGAGTTGATAATTCTAACAATTGAAATGCTAATCCTCTGCACATGAATACTCACTCATTCTGGAACAATTGCAAACAATGTATATATTTACGCTCAGTGTGTCGTTGGGATCTCTGTTGAAAAGTTTGTTTCTGTTGGAGAGTGTCCGTCCTCTCTCTCTCTCTCTCTCTCTCTCTCTCTCTCTCTCTCTCTCTCTCTCTCTCTGTTGTGGTTAGAGTAGATAGTTCAGAGTGACATTCATTCATTGCGTTATAGAATAGATGTTTCGGCGGTTGTCGGTCTTCCCGTTCAATGATACTGAATTCCTAGCTGCAGACTAGTAATTAATATCAAAGACTTGTTCTTATTCTGTCAGTATCGATAGTCTAAGAGTTTAACCACGTGGGATGGTTAAAAGATTCAGCAGTCTGGTCTCAAACCTTTGTCCTCTCATAATTGAGAGCAACATGGTCTGTTGAGAACTTCTCAAAGTGGGGGTTTTATTTGGGATTGCGGAAAAAGCTGTATCGTGATGCCAGGTCCTTCTGTAGCTCAGTTGGTAGAGCATGGCACTTGTAACGCCAGGGTAGTGGGTTCGATTCCCGGGATCACCCATACGTAGAATGTATGCACACATGACTGTAAGTCGCTTTGGATAAAAGCGTCTGCTAAATGGCATATATTATATTATTATTATATTAACTGTGCTCCTGGGTGGTCCTCTGATTTAGTTAAACTCAAAGGGAAATTGGAGTTCCCTTCATTAAACAGTTCAAAATCACATTACACATTTTTACAAACAGTATCATCCTCACTCATTCATCCTATAGAACAATTAGATGTAAACCTCATATCTGAGGCTATTACAGTGGGGCAAAAAAAAGTATTTAGTCAGCCACCAATTGTGCAAGTTCTCCCACTTAAAAATATGAGAGAGGCCTGTAATTTTCATCATAGGTACACTTCAACTATGACAGACAAAATGAGAGCAAAAAATCAATCCAGAAAATCACATTGTAGAATTTTTAATGAATTTATTTGCAAATTATGGTGGAAAATAATTATTTGGTCACCTACAAACAAGCAAGATTTCTGGCTCTCACAGACCTGTAACTTCTTCTTTAAGAGGCTCCTATGTCCTCCACTCGTTACCTGTATTAATGGCACCTGTTTGAACTTGTTATCAGTATAAAAGACACCTGTCCACAACCTCAAACAGTCACACTCCAAACTCCACAATGGCCAAGACCAAAGAGCTGTCAAAGGACACCAGAAACAAAATTGTAGACCTGCACCAGGCTGGGAAGACTAAATCTGCAATAGGTAAGCAGCTTGGTTTGAAGAAATCAACTGTGGGAGCAATTATTAGGAAATGGAAGACATACAAGACCACTGATAATCTCCCTCGATCTGGGGCTCCACGCAAGATCTCACCCCGTGGGGTCAAAATGATCACAAGAACGGCGGGCAAAAAGAACTTGCACAATTGGTGGCTGACTAAATACTTTTTTTGCCCCACTGCATATAAACAACGTTATGGTAATGTGGCCATATTGTCTCTCATGAGTTTCACAAAATTGTACCAAACGGACCAGTTCGTAGCTGGGTTCTTCACTGATCTTTTATAGCTTCTCCAGAACATAAATGTTGACTTCTCTGCCGCCAGTTAAACACCCTTACACTAACATAAGGATAACTCAGAGTATGCTATTCTGATGTTCTGAAATAGACTACATTTTCTTCATATCATCCTTCTTTAGACCTGTCTAAAATAAGTAATGGATTTATTGTGAAGGTGTAGGATTTATTAGACTTTTTAAAATGGCTTGTAGGCTATGTGTGGAAGCCAGGAGATGCTAGATGTGTTTATGTTAATGAACAGTCAATCATAGTGAGACCGACAGTTATTTGCTTGACAATCACTGGCTGACGAAATTTCGTGCCCGCCACAGCCCTAATCATGATACACGTTTTTGGTATGGCATTGCTCCCGGAGAACACAATTGATTGTATGGTACAGTAGCTTCACAATGTCCTAGGTTACATTTGTGTATATGTGTGTGTGTGTGTTTACCTGCCTACTGTATCTACAGTGCCTATGGCTCAGGAAGCTTCCATCCATGCAGCCCCCGGTGAAGGGAACGTTCAGTTATTTTTAGCCAGCCAGGGCTTATTTTTTTCTGAATGAAAAGCTTGATCTGCCTCTGCTGCATTCTCTAAGCCCAAGAACGTAGAACGATTACAATAAATTGTGCTACAAACATGATTCTACTATACTACAGTAGCGATGTGGATTTGGCTGGCTTTCCGTGTGTGTGTGTGTGTGTGTGTGTGTGTGTGTGTGTGTGTGTGTGTGTGTGTGTGTGTGTGTGTGTGTGTGTGTGTGTGTGTGTGTGTGTGTGTGTGTGTGTGTGTGTGTGTGTGTGTGTGTGTGTGTGTGTGTGTGTGTGGTGCTTGAATAAGCAACTGCAGCAAACTCCCTCAGTTAATTTGAGGCCCCTGCCACACAAACACACGCACAGCTCCACTGTCACCCAAAGTAACAGCCCAATCAGAATCTGTCTCAGTCCCAGTCCTGCCTATTCTAGTCGATTACATACATCACTTTCCTGTGTTCTGACATCTCAGCGCCACATGAAATGTTGCCCCACTTGTCTCTCTCTGCTTCACTAACTGACTTGTGGTGTTCTCACTCAAAGCGACGTAGAGAAATGGCCTCCTTAATTGTGATGACGGAGGTGTTCTTTGTTGCTAATTGTCTGCTAATTCTAGCTCAGTCTCAAATGAGTGATGTCCTAATACAGTGGGGCAAAAAAGTATTTAGTCAGCCACCAATTGCGCAAGTTCTCCCATTTAAAAGGATGAGAGAGGCCTGTAATTTTCATCATAGGTACACTTCAACTATGACAGACAAAATGAGAAACAAAATCCAGGAAATCACATTGTAGGATTTTTTAAAATTAATTTATTTGCAAATTATGGTGAAAAATAAACTTTTGTTTTTGACCAAATACTTATCTCAATACTTTGTGTATATACCCTTTGTTGGCAATGACAGAGGTCAAACGTTTTCTGGAAGACTTCACAAGGTTTTCACACACTGTTGCTGGTATTTTGGCCCATTCCTCCATGCAGATCTCCTCTATAGTGATGTTTTGGGGCTGTTGCTGGGCAACATGGACTTTCAACTCCCTCCAAAGATTTTCTATGGGGTTGAGATCTGAAGACTGGCTAGGCCACTCCAGGACCTTAATGCTTCTTACGAAGCCACTCCTTTGTTGCCCGGGCGGTGTGTTTGGGATCATTGTCATGCTGAAAGACCCAGCCACGTTTCATCTTCAATGCCCTTGCTGAGGTTTTCACTCAAAATCCCACGATATATGGCCCCATTCATTCTTTCCTTTACACTGATCAGTAGTCCTGGTCCCTTTGCAGAAAAACAGCCCCAAAGCATGATGTTTCCACCCCCATGCTTCACAGTAGGTATGGTGTTCTTTGTATGCCACTCAGCATTCTTTGTCCTCCAAACACGACGAGTTGAGTTTTTACCAAAAAGTTATATTTCGGTTTCATCTGACCATATGACATTCTCCCAATCTTTTTCTGGATCATCCAAATGCTCTCTAGCAAACTTCAGACGGACCTGGACATGTACTGGCTTAAGCAGGGGGACACGTCTGGCACTGCAGGATTTGAGTCCCTGGCGGCGTAGTGTGTTACTGATGGTAGGCTTTGTTACTTTGGTCCCAGCTCTCTGCAGGTCAATCACTAGGTGAGATCTTGCGCGGAGCCCCAGATCGAGGGAGATTATCAGTGGTCTTGTATGTCTTCCATTTCCTAATAATTGCTCCCACAGTTGATTTCTTCAAACCAAGCTGACCTGGTCAATGACCTGAAGAGAGCTGGGACCACAGTCTCAAAGAAAACCATTAGTAACACACTATGCCGTCATGGATTAAAATCCTGCAGCACACGCAAGGTCCCCCTGCTCAAGCCAGCGCATGTCCAGGCCCGTCTGAAGTTTGCCAATGACCATCTGGATGATCCAGAGGAGGAATGGGAGAAGGTCATGTGGTCTGAGGCAAAAATATACACTCCACTCGCCATGTTTGGAGGAAGAAGGATGAGTACAACCCCAAGAACACCATCCCAGCCGTGAAGCATGGAGGTGGAAACATCATTCTTTGGGGATGCTTTTCTGCAAAGGGGACAGGATGACTGCACCGTCTTGAGGGGAGGATGGATGGGGCCATGTATCGCGAGTCTTGGCCAACAACCTCTTTCCCTCAGTAAGAGCATTGAAGATGGGTCTTCCAGCATGACAACGACCCGAAACACACAGCCAGGGCAACTAAGGAGTGGCTCCGTAAGAAGCATCTCAAGGTCCTGGAGTGGCCTAGCCAGTCTCCAGAACTGAACCCAATAGAACATCTTTGGAGGGAGCTGAAAGTCTGTATTTCCCAGCGACAGCCCCGAAACCTGAAGGATCTGGAGAAGGTCTGTATGGAGGAGTGGGCCAAAATCCCTGCTGCAGTGTGTGCAAACCTGGTCAAGAACTACAGGAAACGTATGATCTATGTAATTGCAAACAAATATTAAGTTCTGCTTTTATGATGTATCAAATACTTATGTCATGCAATTTACATTTACATTTAAGTCATTTAGCAGACGCTCTTATCCAGAGCGACTTACAAATTGGTGCATTCACCTTATGACATCCAGTGGAACAATCACTTTACAATAGTGCATCTAAATCTTAAAGGGGGGGGTGAGAAGGATTACTTATCCTATCCTAGGTATTCCTTAAAGAGGTGGGGTTTCAGGTGTCTCCGGAAGGTGGTGATTGACTCCGCTGTCCTGGCGTCGTGAGGGAGTTTGTTCCACCATTGGGGGGCCAGAGCAGCGAACAGTTTTGACTGGGCTGAGCGGGAACTGTACTTCCTCAGCGGTAGGGAGGCGAGCAGGCCAGAGGTGGATGAACGCAGTGCCCTTGTTTGGGTGTAGGGCCTGATCAGAGCCTGGAGGTACTGAGGTGCCGTTCCCCTCACAGCTCCGTAGGCAAGCACCATGGTCTTGTAGCGGATGCGAGCTTCAACTGGAAGCCAGTGGAGAGAGCGGAGGAGCGGGGTGACGTGAGAGAACTTGGGAAGGTTGAACACCAGACGGGCTGCGGCGTTCTGGATGAGTTGTAGGGGTTTAATGGCACAGGCAGGGAGCCCAGCCAACAGCGAGTTGCAGTAATCCAGACGGGAGATGACAAGTGCCTGGATTAGGACCTGCGCCGCTTCCTGTGTGAGACAGGGTCGTACTCTGCGGATGTTGTAGAGCATGAACCTACAGGAACGGGCCACCGCCTTGATGTTAGTTGAGAACGACAGGGTGTTGTCCAGGATCACGCCAAGGTTCTTAGCGCTCTGGGAGGAGGACACAATGGAGTTGTCAACCGTGATGGCGAGATCATGGAACGGGCAGTCCTTCCCCGGGAGGAAGAGCAGCTCCGTCTTGCCGAGGTTCAGCTTGAGGTGGTGATCCGTCATCCACACTGATATGTCTGCCAGACATGCAGAGATGCGATTCGCCACCTGGTCATCAGAAGGGGGAAAGGAGAAGATTAATTGTGTGTCGTCTGCATAGCAATGATAGGAGAGACCATGTGAGGTTATGACAGAGCCAAGTGACTTGGTGTATAGCGAGAATAGGACAGGGCCTAGAACAGAGCCCTGGGGGACACCAGTGGTGAGAGCGCGTGGTGAGGAGACAGATTCTCGCCACGCCACCTGGTAGGAGCGACCTGTCAGGTAGGACGCAATCCAAGCGTGGGCCGCGCCGGAGATGCCCAACTCGGAGAGGGTGGAGAGGAGGATCTGATGGTTCACAGTATCGAAGGCAGCCGATAGGTCTAGAAGGATGAGAGCAGAGGAGAGAGAGTTAGCTTTAGCAGTGCGGAGCGCCTCCGTGATACAGAGGAGCAGTCTCAGTTGAATGACTAGTCTTGAAACCTGACTGATTTGGATCAAGAAGGTCATTCAGAGAGAGATAGCGGGAGAGCTGGCCAAGGACGGCACGTTCAAGAGTTTTGGAGAGAAAAGAAAGAAGGGATACTGGTCTGTAGTTGTTGACATCGGAGGGATCGAGTGTAGGCTTTTTCAGAAGGGGTGCAACTCTCGCTCTCTTGAAGACGGAAGGGACGTAGCCAGCGGTCAGGGATGAGATGATGAGCGAGGTGAGGTAAGGGAGAAGGTCTCCGGAAATGGTCTGGAGAAGAGAGGAGGGGATAGGGTCAAGCGGGCAGGTTGTTGGGCGGCCGGCCGTCACAAGAGGCGAGATTTCATCTGGAGAGAGAGTGGAGAAAGAGGTCAGAGCACAGGGTAGGGCAGTGTGAGCAGAACCAGCGGTGTCGTTTGACTTAGCAAACGAGGATCGGATGTCGTCGACCTTCTTTTCAAAATGGTTGACGAAGTCATCTGCAGAGAGGGAGGAGGGGGAGGAGGATTCAGGAGGGAGGAGAAGGTGGCAAAGAGCTTCCTAGGGTTAGAGGCGGATGCTTGGAATTTAGAGTGGTAGAAAGTGGCTTTAGCAGCAGAGACAGAGGAGGAAAATGTAGAGAGGAGGGAGTGAAAGGATGCCAGGTCCGCAGGGAGGCGAGTTTTCCTTCATTTCCGCTCGGCTGCCCGGAGCCCTGTTCTGCAATAAAATGCTAATTAATTACTTAAATCATACAATGTGATTTTCTGGATTTTTGTTTTAGATTCCGTCTCTCACAGTTGACGTGTGGCTATGATAAAAAATTACAGACCTCTACATGCTTTGTAAGTAGGAAAACCTGCAAAATCGGCAGTGTAACAAATACTTGTTCTCCACCCTGTAGTTGTCTGGCATGAGTACCAAAGAGCCATTCTATATCCCAACCGAGTTGTAATGTAAATGTGTGTAAGATCATGATAATGAATGAGCTACTGTGCTCTAGGCTATGTTTCACAGTCTATTGACAGGACTGTAGATGGGTAGAATGATTTAGGAACTCCCAAGTGCAGTACTTTAGGTATCTACCTTTCTCTTTCCTCAGCATTTACAAAGATGATCACAGTGAATGGTCAGGAGTACCTCCTGCAGTTGGTGGACACAGCCGGACAGGTGAGTCCTTCTTACTGGTAGAGAGATCACTTGCATATCAGAATGTTGTGATCAGACTGCCAGTGGGCCACTATATTATGTGAGCTCTAATGTAATTGGCAGAAAAGTTATTTTTAATACCAGGTGTAGATTAGATTTCCAAATGTTTTTTACCTAGGTTGAAGACTACAAGGTTAAGACAACGGGATTGCTAGTTAGCAGCGGCGCTAGTAGTTAGCAGCGGCGCTAGTAGTTAGCAGCGGCGCTAGTAGTTAGCAGCGGCGCTGGTCCCATGAATTTGTTTATTTCTGAACGCTTCCATGGAATTATTACACTGTCTTGTATTTTTTTTACCTCAATTTTTACTATCATAGAACATCTACTTTATATTTGATGTTCCACTCCCTGCAGGATGAATACTCCATTTTCCCACAGACCTACTCCATAGACATCAACGGCTACATTTTGGTGTATTCTGTCACTTCGAATAAAAGGTAGGTAGCTCCGCTCGCCCCATCCTTCCTTCACACTGCTGCTAAAGCATTGTTACTGCAAAATTAACCCATGTGGATTCATCCCTGAGAGATCTAGCCACTCAAGTTTTCTCTGAATCGATCCAGTGTTTATCTCTCTAGTAAAAGGCATGAATCAACCATTGACGCTATTATTGATCTGTGCATTATACGTCTGTCTGTATGCTATTCTATAGAACAGGGCTCCTGTATGTTGTAGTACAGAACAGGTATTCCTGAGTAGCTAAAATAGATGTAGCGTGGATGTGAATCAGAGATGGTCATTTCGAGCTGTGGGTTTGCGCATGCAGGCGTGTGTGTGCTAACTTGCCTCCACATCAGCTGGAGATTTAAATAAAATGACTCCATCTATCTCTATCCTCTCTCTTAACCACACCATTTATTCTCTCTTCCTTGCACCAGGCATATCTCTCCATCCAACTCTCTCGCCTCACTCCATCCATCACTCAATTATTCCCTTGTTCCTTTTCTCTCCCACTCTCTCTTTCCCTCTCTCTCTGTTAATATGAGAATGAAAAAGTGAAAGTTCTCCTGGGCGCAGCAGTTGAAATCGGATTAGGGCAGATTTAAAGGGGAATAACGGCACATTGTGAAAATGTGTCTGTTCCTAACTCCTGGACTGTCTTGTCAAAGTGTGCACCTTTCTCACTTAGGGAGGGCGAGGTAGAGCGAGAGCTGCTAGAGCGAGAGCTGCTAGAGCGAGAGCTGCTAGAGCGAGAGCTGCTAGAGCGAGAGCTGCTAGAGCGAGAGCTGCTAGAGCGTGAGCTGCTAGAGCGTGAGCTACTTCACAGGGTTATACAGCCCCCCCCTACTCACTGTAGTTCTAAATAGAACTTTGTGGAATAACTCAAATCTACAAATCTCAACGTTCTGTCACAGCAAAAGTACTACATTCGGGAAGTCCAATCGATTGTGAGATTGTGCACATTATATGTGATCAATTTGGGTTGCGGGTTCACAATATGACCGTTTCTGAGATCTCAACCAAGCTAGGAGGAAGGGAGCTGACCTAATCCCGCCTCCCACTTTTACATTGCAACCTCATTGGACATAATTTCATCTGCCAATCAACATTGTCCATCTTCCCTCTCTGACTGTAGGCTACATCCCTCGTTGCATGGTGTAATCAGATCATTATGGCAAAATATACAGTATCTACTAAGGGAAAGACTAGGGAGTGTGCAACACAATGTGAATTTCATAGGATGACACATATGAGTTATAAGGCAAATGTATGCAAATGTGTAGTTAGATTGTAACTTTCCTACAGTAGCCAGCTGACAGCAAACATATTGTTGTGAAATCATTTTGGCTGCAGATATAATAGACAGCCTAGACACTGATGCGTGTGTGTCTATTGAAATGTGATATATGCTCACTGTCAAAGTATTATTAACTAACATTTGCATGTTAATCTCCAGAAGAATGACAATCATTTACTCAATTATACAGGGGACTTGCAAGAGAATGTTATAATGTAGGCAGAATTTGATCAAATGGAAAAGTATTCTTACAGCCTATGTTTGCATCAATTACCCTACTCCTTGAAAAGTAATGTATTGATTATATATAGCATACGTGATGAATTATGATCACTGCAATCAACAGCTACAGTGTTGCTCATTGGATTACCCCATACCATGGAACAGACCATGTGAAAGTTTATAAAGACAAAAGGAGGACACGTGGAATTATTTTAATTGGATTGATGGTTGACATGACAAAGGTAGGCGGATATTCTTAGCTGAAATGTGGGTGAAACTTTGCTTCAGTGTACAGTACATTGTCACGCCCTGACCTTAGAGCCTTTTTATTTCTCAATTGGTTAGGTCAGGGTGTGATTTGGTGGGCATTCTAGTTTTCTATTTCTTTGTTGGTAGGGTTCCCAATCAGAGGCAGCTGTCTATCGTTGTGTCTGATTAGGAATCATACTTAGGCAGCCTGTTTTCCACCCTAGTTTGTGGGATCTTGTCTTTGTATAGTTGCTGTTTAGCACTACAGAGCTTTAAGTTTCATATATATATATATATATATATATATATATATATTTTTTTTTTGGTGCTCATTTAATAAAGTACGATGAACACTTTCCACTCTGCGCTTTGGTCTCACTCATTCAACGACGGAGGTAACATACATTCAGAAAGTATTCAGACCCCTTTACTTTTTCCATATTTTGTTACGTTACAGACATATTCTAAAATTGATTACATTGTTTTTTTCCTCGTCAATTTACACACAATACCCCATAATGACAAGGAAAAACGGGTTTCTAGACATTTTTGCAAATGTATTAAAAATACAAACGGAAATACGATATTAACATAAGTATTCAGGCCCTTTACACAGTACTTTGTTGAAGCACCTTTGTCAGCGACTACAGCCTTGCGTCTTCTTGGGTATGACACTACAAACTTGGCACATCTGTATATGTCCCGAAGTGACTCCTGCGTTGCCTTAGCTGTGTGCTTAAGGTCGTTCTCCTGTTGGAAAATATATATTAATATATTTTAGAATAAGGCTGTAAGGTAACAAATTGTGGAAAAGGGGAAGGGGTCTGAATAGTTTCCGAATGCACTGTACATTTCTCCAGCTCGTTAGATGTGTTTCGTGCACGGGACTTGAACCAGGATGAACTCCCACCTTGTAAAAGCCTTATAGCCTATTGCGCAATTTCTATATTCCAAAATGATTTGCTTGGCAGAGATCTCAGAGAAGGTACAGTTGTGAACCCGTGACCCACATTTATCACATAAAATGTATATGCTATATCTCACAATCCATTGGACTTCCCTGACTGTTGTATTTCAGCTGTGACAGAATGTTTTTATTTTTTGTAGATGTGCGTTATTCCACAAAGTTCTATCTAGCGCTGCAGTGAGTGGGGGGGGGGGCTGTATAACCCTGTAACTTAGCTCTCGCGCTAGCTTGACCTCGCTATCCCTGAACGAATCCGAGTTGTTTCGAAATGTCCCGTTATTCCTCTTTGAAATACAGAAGTGCATCAAAGCTGCACTTTCTCTCCTGTAATGCCTCCAGACTTCAGACATCTTAAATGACAACAGGATTCATACGGTGTCAAACTCTTTGTCCTGTGTAAGAGCATCATACTGTAGTCTAGGCTAGAGAGTGTGTTTAATCCTAAATCCCCCTGGGTCCTATGGTAGTTGCCATGGGAGCGGGCCTAGGGAGACTTTCCCTGGAGAAAGCTGTTCCTAACCACATCCCATCACGTCTCTACTTTCCACTGGCCAGTTAATGCTGTCAAGTTGACTTAATGTCTCCATTGCTTTATGCATTTCTACTGACCAGCCCGGGGCTCAACATTCATTATTTAAATTGCGTCTCAAACCATGCATCAGGCCTGTCTGTATTATATACAGTGGGCCTCTACATTACAACCTATGGCACAGATTGATGGTTCTTCCCGGGAAAGATTTGATATGCTTAGTAGCCTATCATACAGATTCAAGCAATGGGTCAACCGCAACTGTCTTTGTTAGGCAACGTTCGTTAATGTACTCATCTCTCTCTCACACACACACACACACACACACGGAGCGGCCAGGATAGGAGAATGCAGCTATGTGACATGGATTATTGTGTCGGACCACACTAAATTTGTCAATGTCAACCTTTCCTCCCATAAAGGATGCATTTAAGCATGAGAGACTCTTCAAGTCTTCTAAGTTTTTACCTATGGAAGATTTCTTCAGAGAATTGATTGTGTTGATACTCGTCTTGTCTACAGTACACTAGGACTTTGTTGAATGTTTTCACTTGTTACTTTGGCTGTTAAATAAAGGTTTTAATTACCTTTTTTGTTTTCTGCTGCAGTTTTGAAGTAATAAAAGTTATCCACGAAAAATTATTGGATATGGTTGGTAAAGTACAGTAAGTACCTTATTCTCCTGTCTGTAAACATTTCTATCTGATTAATACCTGATTAATATGACTTAATATGACTAACAGGACTTGTCTTCTGCAGAGTACCCATCATGTTGGTCGGAAACAAGAAAGATCTACACATGGAACGGTACTGTATGCCACACACACACGCGCAAACCGATAGCCTTCCCAGAGGAACCAGACAGTTTATTCCATTTTCAGCTTTAAATGAGCTTTAACTGGGATTTAATGTTCTTACTGTCTGTCGTTATGTTTGTACGAGTCCGTGGAGACCTGTTCAAAGACTTTTAGTTCAGACAGGACCAAATGGAGAGAAAGTATATTGCTTCAGCAGAGGGTGGGGGGCTGGAATAAACCTTTAGGACTTGATCTGCTGGAGTTTTATAGGCCTTGTCATAAAATCCCCACATCTTGCCATATTTGGCAGGGAGGGGAAATGTATATGCCATTTCCTTGGCTGTCCTGTCTCTTTTAGACTGTTTTAGACCTTGACGCTAGCCTGGGAAACTGGACCAGGTTGCTCTCAGCTGTCTTTGGCTCTGACTCTGTTTTATAGACTGCAGGATTAGGTCGGTCTGCTGTGTGTTTGGGTCAGAGTGACGTTAGTTATACCTATTTCAGACAGAATTTACGGTATAAAAAATAATAAATCGGGCAATGTTTATATTACCACATTTTTACCGGCATACTGTATGCCTTGCATCCTGTTGTGCAGTCTGCACTGGTGACGGGTGGGGGTGTGCAGATTTGGTTGGGCGTCTTTAAAAAAAAATGTATCCATTGAATATACAATTGTTACTGGTCTGTGCAGCCTATAGGCTACATGGCTACGCCAAGCTAATTCAATCAATAGGGGGGTTCTACTAAGCTTTGTGGAATTGTTTTAAGATGGTCATATCAAGGATTATTTAACCTATTTGATTTGGAATTTTAGGACCCGTTTCGATATTTAAAATAAAAGCTAACACTTTACGGTGTGACACGGCCATAACCATGTCATAACAGCAGACATAACTTGTCAGAACCTGTTATAATATGATCATAACACTGTCATGACACATATTTTAACCTGTTGTGACATATATTGTGTTATTGTATAGCTGGTTATGACACCTACATAGGAGTGTAAAAATGGATAAAACATACCACAGTAGTTATTTTATGGCTGGTTATGACACCTACGTTAGGGTGTCAAAACCTACCACACAAGGCAAAACATTCCATTACATCAGTGTTGTGTCTTTGGCTATGCCGGATTAAGTGATATGACATGTTATTCTATAAAATCCTTTCTCCGTAATTAATATTACCTGATTGAGCTAATCATGTAAATGTAATTAACTAGAGAGTCGGGGCACCACAAAATAATATTTATAGAGCTGTTATATTCCGAATAAACTCTTAAAGACCTAGTAATGTTTTACATCGATAGCAGTCAATATTCATCGTCACCTTAATTCAGTCTCATCTGAAAGTAGTAAATTCTTGGTTATCTTCACGAACCCTGGCTAACAAGTAGAATCAGCCATACAAAATTGGGTTTAATTATTTATTTACTAAATACCTAACTAATCACACAGAATTAATCATACCTTGATTATAAATTACGTCATAAAGGAAAATGTAGTGGGCGGAACAGATATGACAGCTGGTTACACAAAAGAAAAGGGGCTGGGTTTGAGTGAAAGAGCGGGAAGACTGAGGGACAAAGGGAGAAGCTGTGCTATCGTAAGTACAGTATATTATGCATTCTAAATTACCTCCCATTTGGAAAAGGAAAATGCAATAAATATTTACTCTGAGCTGCGTTTCGGTAGGTTGGTGGTAGATGGAAGGCCGTGTTGCCAAACCGAGTACTTTGTCCTTTGGAGAATGTCTCTGGTGGTCAATTGGATACGTTGTAGTAACGTCATTGAGTGGTAGCTGTATACTCTGTCTGTTCTTTCCTAGCCCATGTTTGCAACTGCTGTGGCTAACTCAACAGCTAGGAGGTATCACTTCTGTAGTGAATAAGAGTTCAAAGTTTAAAACATTCGCAACCTAAGCTCACGCTGAGGTTGGCTTAGTTCTGTAGTTGACATGTTAGTCCTTTTAACGCAGAGGCTGCAGACCTCACGTACTTGGAACAGGAGGTTACATTTTCGTCAAGGCTTTATATAGTGGAGCGAGAAGGGTGTGTCTGAAAGGTTTTATAACCCATGTCTCTTCACAGGGGCGGGCCACTGATTGAGCAGAGCCCTAACCTTATGAAAACCCAAATCTCTCATTTGGAAGCTAAAATTACATTTAATCTCTTCACCAATAATTTCATATTCAAACATTTAAATTGAACAACAATTCCATGTGACTTCGATAGCTACAATGTGCAGACTTTCCACTGTAGAGTTTGTCTTCCTATCATTGAGGAGAATGTCCCAGATGACAACCGAACTGACATCATATTCATTAAGTACAACCGCATATGTTCAATTGGTCGGCCTACCAGAATATAGTTCATTTCCCCCCACCTTCTGATGTTCCCAGAATCTTTATGTTAACCAAGGAGTTTTCAAATGTCACATCAGTGGGGTACAGAGGGAAGAGGTATTTATGACTGTCATAAACCTACACCCAGGCCAACGTCATGACAATAGCCTACGTCCCAACAGTATGTTTATGTTATATATTTTTATTTATTTTATTGACTATATTAAATTATAATTATAAATTATTGATGTCATTGGTTTCAGACATGCACCTACATACCCCAATGCGCTGTGTCTGAATGCAGGAGCAGATTTCAGGAGGGAAAAAAAGTATATATACAGTGAGTGCAAATGAGGTAAGATAAGGGAGGTAGGCAATAAATAGGCCATAGTGGTGAAATAATTACAATTTAGCAATTAAACACTGGAGTGATCGATGTGCAAGTAGTGATACTGGGGTACAAAGGAGCTAAAATAAATAACGGTATGGGGATGAGGTAGTTGGATGGGCTATTTACAGATGGGCTATGTGCAGTGATCTGTGAGCTGCTCTGACAGCTGGTGCTTAAAGTTAGTGAGGGAGATATGAGTCTCCAGCTTCAGTGATTTTTGCAATTAGTTTCCAGTCAATATATGTAGTAAATAATATGGGTCATGACAGTGTTATGACCATATTATGTCATAACACAAGTTATATAAGCTGTTATGCCATTATGACATGGTAATGACTGTGTCATTATGTGTTATTACACTGGGCGTCAAGTAAAGTTTTATCCCCCAAAAATGTATACAAATATTTGATGAAACATTGAATTTGGCCTTACTGCTATTAGCCCATAGAAAAACATTGGATAATAGATTTATACATGGAAAAACCATGGTCAAAAATAAATCAAAAGGAAGTTTGTTTTTAAGTGTCTGTCCTAAATCTGAGAGATCAAAAAGATCAGGAAATTATTATTTTGTTTTTTTATCCGTACAAAAAAATGTTAGGCACTAAACTACATCCATATGTACTTCCACTATCTTCAGACCACTTGTGAGACCTCTTGGGTGTCCTAGAGCAACAACCGACATGTACTGTACATGCTCGTTAGAGTCTCATCTTTCCATAGATGTCATAGTTAGTAGTCATAGTTTCAAGGCCAAACCGTTTGGACGCTACAGATGTTTTTGTGAGAAGACTGGTTTTCAGGATGTCTCATAGTCTGGCAAACACCGCTGTAGCTCAGCCACCTTTCAGCGCAGATGAAGACACAGCCCATGCAACAAAATATATATATATATTTTTTTTAAATATATATATATATATAGCTTAAACAGACAGATTTTGTTGGGGATTTTTTTAATGATTATGTTAATTAGATGTCCGCACGGGTGTGGACATAGACTCTAGGGGGTTAAACAGACAAGACAAACTTACATTCCCCTGCCCTGATCACATTCAACACAAATATATCACTACAGACTCTGGTTCGTGTCACGCCTTGGTCATTGTATTTTGTGTTTTTGGTATATGTTTGGGTAGGCCAGGGTGTGACATGGGTTTATATCTTGTGTTTCGTATTGGGGTTTGTATTAATTGGGATTGTGTATGATTAGGGGTGTGTCTAGTTAGGCTTGGCTGCCTGAGGCGATTCTCAATTGGAGTCAGGTGATTCTCGTTGTCTCGGATTGGGAACCGTATTTAGGTAGCCTGAGTTCGCGTTGTATTTTGTGGGTGTTTGTTCCTGTCTCTGTGTTGTAGTCACCAGATAGGCTGTAATTAGTTTCACGTTTCGTTTGTTGTTTTCTTATCAGTTATTTCATGTACCGTTTTCATTCATTAAAGTCATGAGTAACCTACACGCTGCATTTCGGTCTGACTCTCTTCTTACAACAGACGAACGTCGTTACAGTTCGATTCCAGGCTGTATCACAACCGGCTGTGATTGGGAGTCCCATAGGGCAGTGCACAATTGGCCCAGCATTGTCCTGGAAATGCCGTCATTGTAAATAAGAATTTGTTCTTTAACTGACTTGCCTAGTTAAATAAAGGTTACATTTTTAAAAATACAAATGTAAATATGTTATACTAAGAATGGAATGGAATAAAATAATAATAATAACATGTCCGAGGAATGTGTGGAACCGCTGTTATTCTTAAACAAGTGGTATTTTTAAACAGAGACCGTGTCCTTATTTTTTAGAGTTTGTTTACTTTAGAAACCTTAGAATCTGCTGTTTCCGACCTTGTATAGAAAGCTCATTTCTGAACTGGATGATTTGAGAAAGTCCGGTTTTAAGTTTAAAAAAAGAATCCAGATTGTTTTTCTTTTTCAGCTTGCTAAGATATCATGCACATTGTTAGCTTGCTAACTGACATGATCCACTTCCCCTGTGTGTGTCATTTACCAGGCCTGAACAGTGCACTCTGCTTGCTCAACACACTTCTGAAAATGGGTCACTCACTCATAGCTCTCCCTCGTTCCTCCTCCCTCCTTTATTTTTCATCCCTCCTGCCTCCTCTATCATTCCCAGAATAAACAGGAAATGTAGCACAGCCAGCTCATAGTGGGAAGTAGTGACAGCTACTCTGACATCCCTTCCACACACACACATACACATGCACACATCAACCCACGCATGCACACACTCTGGCCCCATTATGATGATGTGCACGCTGTAAGGAGTGTTGAAGGGATTCATATGCTTCTCAGTGTGTAGTGAGTACAAACACAGACACACAGGAGAATAGTAGCCCTGGGGCTGGCTGGAATTCTATTAGCCAACTAAAGTAATCAAGGCATTACTGATCCTTTCTCTCTCTTTCTCTCACTCTTTTTCTTTCTCTCTTTCCCTTTCTCTCTCTTTCTTTCTCTCACTCTTTTTCTTTCTCTCTTTCCCTTTCTCTCTCTTTCTCTCAATTCTTTTTCAATGTATCTCTCTCTCTTTCTCTCCTAATGACTTCTCCGTAGTAACGCATACCTCCCAAACTATCATTCCACCCTGAAATAGACTAGACTAGATATATTCAATGTAACATACATTGTTTACTGCTTAACAGTACAGTATATCGCCCTTTATCTTCTAAGTGTTTGTATGTGTGTGTGTGTGTGTGTGTGTGTGTGTGTGTGTGTGTGTGTGTGTGTGTGTGTGTGTGTGTGTGTGTGTGTGTGTGTGTGTGTGTGTGTGTGTGTGTGTACCGACAGATCTCATTAAACAAGGGCTGGGAAAGGTTTGCGCCAGGGCGAAGTGAGGAACCGGCTGAACCTTAGGATGAATCAATAACTCCAGGCTATTAAATCCCAGGAGTGAATGTTAGGGATGCAGAGTGCTGTAGTACAGTTACACCAGTCAGCAGATACGCCACTAGGCTATAAAGCCTATAGATTTAGTCTCGGCTGAAAAAGACTCATGCGAGGCAGTTAAAATCCGTCGGGGGGGTGGTATCTTAGCATCGCAATACTATCTAACCTGGTTCCTGGTCTGTTTGGGCTGCGACCATAGGAGTTGACTATACAGGACAAACTGATCTTGGATCAGGCTAGTGTAAAAGGACATGGAGGAGAGATGGTGTAGTGAATGCCTGGGACAGTATAGGGAGAGTGACCACAGATCAGTTTCTCCATTAGTGCCTTACCCTCCTATAGCTAATGCTCCCACATGTAGTTATAGACTGTTGTGTTACAAGCAAATGGTGTTCACTGTGATATTGGGTTCCCCTCAGTACAACCAGGAACTGTGGGTATAGGCTATGCTGCTGTTACAAGCTAATTGTAGTCAATGTGATATGTTTTTCCCTCTCCTCAGTGTAATCAGTTGTGAAGAAGGTAAAGCGCTGGCTGACTCATGGAACGCAGCATTCATGGAGTCCTCCGCTAAAGAGAACCAGGTGATGATGACACCAGCCACTCCCGGATAGATATAGTTTGGCCAACTCTGTTTTGACATCTAGTATTGTAATGGATGCCATCTTGGCAAAGAATGTTCCAAGGCAATTACAGTCTAGTTTGAATTTAAATTGGAAGAGTAATCTAAAGGAAGGAACATTTGTTGCCAACATGACCTGGACGCATCAATGCATCATTCAACAGAATTGTTGCTATTTCCTTATTATACCACGAGGCATGTTGGATCCATTGATCAATGCTACTGTGTTGATGATATCAAAATAGTGTTTGTATCAAATATTCCTCTCGTCATCTAGAATGTTTGGATTTCTTACTTTCTTTATATCCTAGCAATAACAATGAATCTATCAACTTGGTTTACACTAGACTGTAGCATTTGCCAGCACAGAGCAGAAAACACCCGTCTGCACAGCCCTGTTGTTGTGATATGACATTTCCTCCCTCTGACTTCCTGTTTTCTGTGAGTCAGACAGCGGTGGAGGTGTTCAAGAGGACCATCCTGGAGGCGGAGAAGATGGAGGGAGGAGCCCCCCAGGGCAGGACATCCTGCTCCCTGATGTAACCCTTTTCCCTGCCCCCCCAGGCCCTCGAACACCGTCCCCAACCACAGCACTGGACACTGGGAAATCCCTCTACTTGAAGTGGCTAACTGCCTGTTTTCCTCCCTCGAGAATCATCTGTCTTTTTCTTTTCTACATTTCTTTTTTCATTTCCAGAAAGACAGATGAAGACTTCGACATTAAGAGTAACAATCGATCCCAGCTTAGGGTACACCCGTCTTGCTCCCCCTGACTTCCCCTTTTTCTGAGAAACCAAATGTGGTGAAATATCTAGCCTTACTACTCCTCATTTAAAGCCTGTAATTTTCTACCTGACCTCCCTGCTCCTCCCTTCCCCTTGAAAAGTTTGTATATTGTATTTCTTAAAATGTTCTTATGGCCACTATAGTTGGCCAGCATTCATTTGCTAGTCTAGTGAATGTTGATTCTGTTTTTTGATTGTAATCATTAAATCAGCATATTGTTTCACTAGAGTTTGATTTTCTTATTTCTCAAAATTTGCTGTTTTTGTTTTATACAAATTAGCGGAATACACACGGAGGTGTTTTGATATATCATATACTATTTGAATTATATCATATACTATTTGAATTATATAATGTATCTTTTCCCTTACCAGAGATAAGGGGTTCAGTATTCTACTTCCAGTTGGCTCCTCTACCTCAGAACCTGTCAACAGGCTGATGTTGCCACTCAGTCAGGGATGTGCCATCACACTGCTCCACACATTCACTCACGCCAGCTCTCAGAACGGGGGGGCGTGATAATTAACGTTACCAAGGAGAAATGGAAACCTGGTGGGTTGGAATAATGTGTCCACGAGAGATCTACTACTCATTATAGTCCACTCTTATTTGCCAGTTGGAGATGGTTTCTAATTATAGGATTCACAATTCACTTCTAGCTGTTCTTTCCTCCATAGAATATATTAATTTCAATGTCGGAGACAGAGGCTTGTCCAGAAACAACCCCAACCCCCGGAAAAGAAATTATATATACAATATATACACTACCGTTCAAAAGTTCGGGTCACTTAAATGTCCTTGTTTTTTAAAAATGTTTTTAAAAATGGCCATTAAATTAACATCAAATTGATCAGAAATACAGTGTAGTTAATGTTGTAAATTACTAAGGTGTACAGAGGCCTATTATCAGCAACCATCACTCCTGTGTTCCAATGGCGCGTTGTGTTAGCTAATCCAAGTTTATCATTTTAAAAGGCTAATTGATCATTAGAAAACCCTTTTGCAATTATGTTAGTACAGCTGAAAACTGTTGTCCTGGTTAAAGAAGCAATAAAACTGTCCTACGTTGAGTATCTGGAGCATCAGCATTTTGGGGTTCGATTACAGGCTCAAAATGTCTACAAACAAATAACTTTCTTCTGAACTTGTCAGTCTATTCTTGTTATGAGAAATGAAGGCTATTCCATGTGAGAAATTGACAAGAAACTGAAGATCTTGTACAACGCTGTGTACTACTCCCTTCACAGAACAGTGCAAACACCTGTGATGGAAACTCAAACAGTACAGTTTTATAAATGCCATACAGATTATTTGTTCGTTCGACGTTAAACAAACGCGTACAGAAGTAAAACTGGGAGTTTGAGCAGTTATTCTAAGGTTGCTGCATACATTCTCGTTATTCTTAATGAACGGCACAGGGTGGTGAAAGTGCACTGTGTCCAATCCAACACTTGCAACGTGCTAAATTAGGTTATTTCTCTGAATTGAATCAGAGGTAAACTTCAACATGTCTTTACTCCAAGACTGTCGGTGTAACAAGAACTCTGCATTGTATACGGACATGGTGACGTCATATCAGTACGTCACATCAATACAGGACAACCCCCCCCCCCCCCCCCTTCCTACACTTCCACTTTGGTGGTCCTTCTGTAGCTCAGTTGGTAGAGCATGGCGCTTGTAACGCCAGGGTAGTGGGTTCGATTCCCGGGACCACCCATACGTAGAATGTATGCACACATGACTGTAAGTCGCTTTGGATAAAAGCGTCTGCTAAATGGCATATATTATATTATAATATTATTATATATTACTTCAGTGATAATGCTGAGAAGCCTGTGTTTGGAGGATATATCGTTGGTTTTAACCAATCAGCGTCCAGGATTAGACCCACCCGTTGCAATTCGATATCAACTTCAGTCAACCTGACATACACAACACTTATTCTTTGCTGTACAGAAACCTGTGTCCTGTTGGTAGTGGACCCAATAGGCCAGTGGCGACGTCCTGCCACGGCCCTTCAGGTAGCACTGTGGGTCTCACGGGTTCTGGCACGTCTGGTCGTGCTACAATCTGGCAACCATGACATGACTTGACATGCCTCTCTGCGGCCTTGTCCCTGCCCAGCCACGCTACTTTACTCCTGAGAAGTTTTGTACTTACAATGCCCTAATGTCCCTCGTGAGCTTAGACTACATGGGGCAAAACAATGTTTTTTCCCCTTTAGGACTAACTGTCCAATTACACACAGTTCATTTGCTATAGGTGCATTTGCACGGCATGTCTCCTAACACCCAGTCTGAATAGCATTTCTCGCCCCTCTTAGCGCTTCATCTGTAGCCAATGCTTCCTACACTTCCACTTCCCTTGTGGTCATTGCACTTGGAGTTGCGTTCACAGCTATAAATCTCGCATACTCCTCTGCTCCATGTGTGTGTGATTCTTTCACTGCAGTCACGCCGAGTAGACGAGGGTCAGCGATGTTGCTTTTCCCTGGTATGTGGACAACACAAAAGTCATAAGGTTGGAGCCTCAGCACCCACTGTTCTATGCGAGTGCATGGCTTTGAGTGAAGACTGTAAAATAGCTTTTAACGCCTTGTGATCAGTCAGTTGACTCTGGTGTTAGCCCCATTTAGATCCAGTTTACTGAACATGACAGACCCAATCATTCCTTGCAAAAGTGAATCTACTCTGGCGATTGGGTACATGCCACATATGATTGCTGTGTTTGCTTGTTTCATGTCCAGACACAGTCTTATGTCTCCGTCCGGTTTTGGCTCTCTCCGTTAAGTCCATGTTTTGTAGTTTCTCTATCGTTTTCTCAGGTGGAATGGTACACGCCTAAGAGCCTGTGCTACTGTTGTCAGGTTTCTACCTACATGTAGGTTGATCTGGTTTGTGTTGACATTTCCCACCCCTTCAAACAACTTGGGCTACTGCTGTTTTCTCTGCACTTTTACATCTGTCACTGCTGCTATGGTCACAGCCACTTTTAGCACACCCAATTTAATGGCAGTCTCTTTCCCTAGCAACGGTAGAAGTCGGAAGTTTACATACACCATAGCCAAATACATTTAAACTCAGTTTTTCAAAATTCCTTACATTTAATCCTAGTGAGAATTCCCTGTTTTAGGTCAGTTAGGGTCACCACTCTATTTTGAGAATGTGAAATGTCAGAATAATAGTAGAGATAATAATGATTTATTTCAGCTTTTATTTCTTTCATCACATTCCAAGTGGGTCAGAAGTTTACATACACTAAATTAGTGTTTGGTAGCATTGCCTTTAAATTGTTTAACGTGGGGCAAATGTTTTGGGTAGCGTTCCACAAGCTTCCCAAAATAAGTTGAGTGAATTTTGGCCCATTCCTCCTGACAGAGCTGGTGTAATTGAGTCAGGTTTGTAGGCCTCCTTGCTCGCACACACTTTTTCAGTTCTGCCCACAAATTTTCTATAGGATTGAGGTCAGGGCTTTGTGATGGCTACACCAATACCTTGACTTTGTTGTCCTTATACCATCTTCCCAACTTTGGAAGTATGCTTGGGGTCATTGTCCATTTTGAAGACCCATTTGCGACCAAGCTTTAACTTCCTGACTGATGTCTTGAGATGTTGCTTTTTCCTCCATACACAACGATGGTCATTATGGCAAAAGAGTACAAAAAGTATGATCTTTGAGTTGCAAACCGTAGCCTGAGCGGCCTTTCAGGTTATGTTGATATAGGACTCATTTTACTGTGGATATAGATACTTTTGTACCTGTTTTCTCCAGCATCTTCAGAAGGTCCTTTGCTGTTTTTCTGGGATTTATTTGCACTTTCCGCACCGAAAGTATGTTCATCTCTAAGGAGACAGAACCCTTCTCCTGCGTGGTCCCATGGTGTTTATACTCAGAGAGGCACTGAGTTTGAAGGTAGGCTTTGAAATACATCCACAGGTACACCTCCAATTGACTCAAATGTTGTGAATTAGCCTATCAGAAGCTTCTGAAGCCATGACATCATTTTCTGGAATTTTTCCAAGCTGTTTAAAGGCACAGTCAACTTAGTGTATGTAAACTTCTGTATGTAAACCACTGGAATTGTGATACAGTGAATTATAAGTGAAATAATCTGTCTGTAAACAATTGTTAGAACATGTTTGGGAGAAATGTCCTAACCGACTTGCCAAAATTATAGTTTGTTAACAAGAAATGTTTGGAGTGGTTGAACAACGAGTTTTAATGACTCCAACCTAAGTGTATGTAAACTTCCGACCGTATCACAGTGAACTCAGTGTGTGTGCTGCGCTTGCCTATCTTTATTTGGCATGTGAAAACCCTTTTCACTGGTATTGGCTCGCTTGATGAGTATGGATATAGCTTTTCATCAGTCTGTGATGAATGGCAACTGATTTTCTTGGCTTTCAGCATTTCCCATGTGGTCTCATCTACACTGACCAAAAATATAAATGTAATATGCAATATGAATTAAATTAAATTAATCTATGTATTGGTCACAGATACCTTGAAAAAAAGTAGGGTCATGAATCAGAAAACCAGTCAGTATTTGGTGTGACCACCATTTGCCTCGTGCAGCGCGACACATGTCCGTTGTATAAAGTTGATCAGGCTGTTGATTGTGGCCTGTGGAATGTTGTCCAACTCCTCTTCAATGCCTTTGCGAAGTTGCTGGAAATTGGTGGGAACTGGAACACGCTGTCGTACATGTCGATCCAGAGCAACCCGAACATGCTCAATGGGTAACATATCTGGTGAGTATGCAGGCCATGGGGGAACTGGGACACTCTCAGCTTCCAGGAATTGTGTACAGCTCCTTGCAACATCGTGCATTATCATGCTGAAACATGAGGTGACGACGGCAGATGAATGGCACGACAATGGGTGGTGGTGACATCATATCAGTATGTCACATCAATACACGGCACATGATGATCAGCTTAATGCTTCTTTCCAATAAATATCGAGAGTCGTATTCTGGTGACATGACGATCGATGCTTGGCTGCCGTTTGACAAATAAAAAAATGATCTCATCATGTAGGCTATACCCGCACTGTATCTGTGAGCTGTTGGCTAGAGAGCACTTGCCGAGACCAAAGTGGGCACATTCACTATATTATACTATACATTTTTTGTTACAAAACCATCATTAGAGTTGAAAATGCGATGGAAACCCATTTAACTTGTATTTTTTATTCGGAACATGGGAATTTATCTGCAAAAGTTATTTTCATGTGTACTACATCATCACACATAACCTTTCAACCGTTTTAAAACCTAGCTTATTAGAGGGCAAGGAGGAGATTCTAAAATATTGGTTATACCTATCCAATTCTCCTTGGGCTACATGGCAACAGTCTAAAGTAGAGCCATGTATTTAGAAAGTTGAGCCAAACTTTTGAATTTTGTTCTAATTTTAGACATTCAGTTACATAGCATTATTTAAATACTTCCCATGTTATGTTAATGTTCATTTTAAAGTGTCATGTAAATGCATCATAATGCTCATTCCAGTCATTATATTCCCCATGTAATTAATGGGGCGCTGAGATAGATAGAGAGAGAGAGAGACAGAGAGAGAGAGAGAAAGAGAGAAAGAGAGAGAGAAAGAGAGAGAGAGAGAGAGACAGAGAGAGAGAGAGAGAGAGAGAGAGAGAAAGAGAGAAAGAGAGAGAGAGAGAGAGAGAGAGAGAGAGAGAGAGAGAGAGAGAGAGAGAGAGAGAGAGAGAGAGAGAGAGACTAAAAAGGGCTTAACATCCTCTAATGGATGTGTAGTCGATCGATAGAAGTCCTCAGGATTCAAGGGTAGTAATCCAATACCATAATGCACTGTGTGATGTATGTCAGGAGATCTCTACATTCTCTCTGCCATCTTACAGGGCTTTAAGCACTTCAGGATATTGCAATATCCCAATGGGTTTTTTAATGATGAAAATTATTTAATGACATTAAAGAGTCAGTATAATTCTATATTTCTCACTTGAATGTACAGAGATAGTTTTGACACGAACATACAGTTTTAGCATCTTTTTGATAACAAGATTTATATGCCCCATACATTATTGGCATAGCAGCCATATAAGTCATAAAAATCATAAAAGGCATAAAAGATTTGAAACGGCATTCTATCTCCTGATAATCTATTCAAATGTCCCCCACACTTCAAATACAATGACACGGCCAGTTCTAGTACTTCAGAGGTCGGAGGTCGTCTAAATATGGCTGTGACACTCTGTGTGTATATGAAGAATGGCAGGTCATAGTAGTAGTGTGTGAAGAGTGAAAGAGAATACCAAGTCTTTGTTGTAGCTCTGCACGCGCTCTTCTCCATCACCTGGTTGCCATGGTAACCACCCTCCCACCACACACACACACTCTGACACACACACATTCTCTCTAACATGCACACACACACTTCTCTCTGTCTCACTCACTGTGCGTGCATACCAGGCCCCATTCAACTTCAGCATAAGAGAAGCATAGCATGTGCAAAACGGCGTGCACAAAGCCCCGGCCAAGCAAATTCCTTTGTTTGTCTCCTGTTCAGTCCCCCTGCAGCCAAAGCCCAGAATCAGCAGTGCCAAGAGTTGAAGGGGAAAATGCTCACCCAGCGAAAGCCCTAAGTCCCCCATTGTGTGTCCTTTGTGCGGAAAGCCTCGCGATACTGCCGGGCACGCGCCCCGCCATATATATTGGGGTGTCCAACTTTTTTACTGTTACACTTTCTTACTTGTGGGCCAGGTTGGACAGTATCCAGTGGAAAATGTCGCAGTATTCTGGAAAGGTAAGCAGCATCTGGGTCAACCTGCATTCACACAGCATCAGGTTGGCTAACACTGGGACATAACTGACTGGACAGGGATCCCTTGAAAAAGAGTTCTTCTGACCTCAACAGTACTGCCTGGTTAGAGAGAACTCTAGTCAATAAACACATAGGTTTGGGAGTGTATGCATTTACAGGTATTTAGTGCAGGTGTGATAACATTGGTTTGGAAGTGGAAAATGTACTTTTCTCATACCATCATGAGGTTAGGTATTCAACAAACAGGTGTTTTTTTTGTTTTTCAATTCAACACTCAATAAAATGTGGAGGCAATCCCTGGTGAACATTTTTAGATTTAGAGATGATTCTAATCAGAGCAATTACTCAGTTTGTCTTGCTGGGAGAAATACAGTTAAATCTGTTACAGGAGTTGAAAGCGAATGAATGTCATTGTATCGTGAATATTTGGGAAAAGTTTCGAGTGCATTCTGATTCTGCTCCCAGTTCTACCGTCAATCTTGTGTTATAGATATATCTAAGAAAATTGTATTTATTTATTTTCTTTTGAATAAACTATCAATGGTAGGTAGGGATAATTAGTTGTTGGCTGGCTAATAGGAGTAGACATAACATAGTCTTGTATCCATACTTCTAGCCAACTGCAAGCCAACTCTAATCTTCTATTCTAGACTTCTATTCATCTATAGTTGGCATTCAGCATTTATACTGTACAGATCAGTGGAGGCTACTAACGGGAGGACGGCTCATAATAATGACTGGAACGGAGCAAATGAAATGGCATCAAACACATGGAAACAAATACATGTGTTTGATGTATTTGATACCATTCCACCTATTCCGCTGCAGTCATTACCATGAACCCATCCTCCCCAATTAAGGTGTCACCAGACTCCTGTGCCATGGACACAAGTCTGCATGACAAAATGTATTTATATACTGAACTGACTACACCACGCCAACACATACAAATCCACACCTACACTCCAGTGACAAAGTATTCACATGTCCGTCCAGCCTCTAGCCTGGGATACAAAACGCTTTGCTCTGGACCATTTCACTACATTTTGAGTCATGAACTGGCTGTAATAAAGTTAAATTGAGCAATTGAGTTTGTATCCCACCAGGACTTAGGTTCAAATATGATTTAAAATCTTTCAAACACTTTAAGCATTTGCTTTAACCTGCCTGGAGTGACAGGTGTATTTGCACTTCTGCAACATTTATATTGGTTAAATTGCAACAGAAAAGCTCAATCAAACCCACTGAATCTATAATGATGACAGGTTTGTTGGATACCACACTATCCTACCTCCAACTCCCCACCCTAACTAATGAACTATGGTGTTAACCTCCTCCTGTCCACCCACCCCCCCATCACAGATCACCTTCTACGAGGGAAAATGCTTCACTGGCAGGCAGCTGGAGGTCAGGGGCGACTGCGATAACTTTCAGGACCGTGGCTTCATGAACCGCGTCAACTCCATCCGTGTGGAGAGCGGCGCCTTCCGCTGCTTCGACCACCCCGACTTCAAGGGACAGCAGTACATCCTGGAGCACGGCGAATACCCAGAGTTCCAGCGTTGGAACAGCCACAACGACCACATGGGCTCCTGTAAGCCCATCAAGATGGTGAGAGACGGGGCTAAGAATTGAAAAGATAGGGGTTAGAGGTTAAGATGATAGCTAGTGAGGATGAGGAGAGGTTGAAGTTATACAGACATTTTCTGCTTTAACTCAAAGATACTTTAGATCAATACGGGGGGTGAATGACCAAAGCACAGTTTGGGTGTAGTGTTGTCAATTTGTAAACGTACCTCAAATTTAATCTCCTCTCTTCTTATCTCTCATTTTCCTCATTATAACAGTATTCCTATATTTGACTTGAAAAACTTGTGTTTTCTCCAATCCTCTCCTGTGTCCTGCAGCATGGTGAGCACTACAGAATGGAGCTTTTCGAGGCCTGTAACTTCTCCGGCCAGTGTGTGGAGATCTGTGATGACTGCCCCTTCCTGCAGAGCCGTGGCCTCAGCAAGAACTGCATCAACTCCATCAAGGTCTATGGAGACGGAGCGTAAGTAGTACACCTCTAGCCTAAGTTTCAGACTGCAATCACACATACACACACTGACAAACACACAGGCACTGACAAACACAAACATGCAGGGGCGCACAAAAACAGACACACACAGCACTTGGCAAGACGCAGAGATGAATTCATAGTGATTCAACTTTTGGATCTATTTTTGTTGAGCCAAGACATCCAACCTTTTAGCATATGTTAAGGTGTTAATTAAGTTGGCACATAATTGGAACACAGATGCTAATGATCTAGCTGGTAAATCATAGACACTGCTGAATTTCTAAATAACTTTAACACCACTAATCACACCTGTGGTCCCAACAGTTGTTTTCCAGGAGGGAGTTAAATATTAAAGGGGAAGTTCAGGATTTTACAGCTTGATGTTAGATGTTTCCTCATTACTGTTATTCCATCTGCTCTAAGTGTGTGAAGTGAGCAGGTGTGTGACCATTTCTAACCCGTGTGTGTTTCCTTCTGTAGCTGGGTGATGTATGAGGAGCCTAACTTCCGCGGCCGCATGTACATCGTGGAGAGAGGAGACTATTGCAGTCACAACGAGTGGCAGGCCCAGAACCCCAACATCCAGTCCATCCGTAGGGTGGTCAACTACTTCTAAACCTCTTCTCCTATCCTGCCCCAGACCTCGACCTTGGCATGGACAGTGACTTTTACCACTACCACTCTAGAAATGTTCAATAAAAAAAGACACCCCAAAAAAATCACACAAATTTATTTTTATCAAAGACTTGGCGTGTTCTCCTTCTGTGAGTTACTATGAAGTGCATGAGTGTCTATACAGAGCAGTGGTTTTCAACCTGGGGTACTAGTACCCCTGGGGGTACCCCCCTTTTCCACAGGGGGGTGCTTGTCTAGACTCGTTAAGAACATAGACCTAATGATTGATTGTACATGAGGGGTTAAGAGTAAAACGTCACTGGGGTAAAGTGACCAAAAAAGGTTATATATACAGAACCAGTGAGATTGTATAGAGCACAAGCAGGGAAAGAAATACTAACAATCATCAGTGTTGGGGAAGCAATTCTGAAAATATAGTTTATCAAGCAACCAATTACTTCCCACTGGAAGAAGTTAAGCTACACTAAAGCTACCCTTAAGACAAATATACACTGAACAAAAATATAAACGCAACATGCAACAATTTCATTTTTTTTACTGAGTTACAGTTTTTACAAGGAAATCAGTCAATTGAAATAAATTCATTAGGCCCTAATGATTTCACATGACTGGAAATACAGATATGCAGCTCTTGGTCACAGATACAGTGGGGCAGAAAAAAGTATTTTGTCAGCCACCAATTGTGCAAGTTCTCCCACTTAAAAAGATGAGAGAGGCCTGTCATTTTCATCATAGGTAACTTCAACAACAACAAAAAAGATTTTAAATTGATTTATTTTCAAATGATGGTGGAAAATAAGTATTTGGTCACCTACAAACAAGCTAGATTTCTGGCTCTCACAGACCTGTAACTTCTTCTTTAAGAGGCTCCTCTGTCCTCCACTAGTTACCTGTATTAATGGCACCTGTTTGAACTTGTTATCAGTATAAAAAACACCTGTCCACAACCTCAAACAGTCACACTCCAAACTCCACTATGGCCAAGACCAAAGAGCTGTCGAAGGACACCAGAAACAAAATTGTAGACCTGCACCAGTCAGTATCTGGTGTGACCACCATTTGCCTCATGCAGCGCAACACATCTCCTTCGCATAGAGTGGATCAGACTGTTGATTGTGGCTTGTGGAATGTTGTCCCACTCCTCTTCAATGGCTTTGCGAAGTTGCTGGATTTTGGCGGGAACTGGAACACACTGTCCTGTTTTTGTTTGTATTTATTAGGATCCCCATTACTTCCTGCCAAGGCAGCGGCTACTCTTCCTGGGGTCCAGCAGCATTAAGGCAGTTATATACAATTTAAAATATTACATGACATTACATTTCATAACATTTTACCCAATAAATGTAGTGTTCTTTCAGGCCACTACTCCACTATCACATATTTACAATACAACTTGATGTGTACGTGTGTGTGTGTCTGTGCCTATGTGTGTTTCTTCACATTCCCCACTGTTCCATAAGGTGTATTAAGGTGTAAAAACTGATTCTACTGCTTGTATCAGTTAGCTGATGTGGAATAGAGTTCCATGTAGTCATGGCTCTATGTAGTACAGTGCACCTCCCATAGTCTGTTCTTGACTTTGGGACTATGAAGAGAACTTTGGTGGCATGTATTGTAGGGTATGCATGTTTGTCCGAGCTGTGCGCTAGTAGTTTAAACAGACACCTCGGTGCATTCAGTATGTCAGAACTTCTTACAAAAACAAGTAGTGATGAAGTCACTTTCCTCTACTTTGAGCCATGAGAGATTTAAATGCGTACTATTAATATTAGCTCTCCGTGTACATGTAAGGGCCAGCCGTGCTGCCCTGTTCTGAGCCAATTGTAATTTTCTGAGGTCTTTCTTTGTGGCACCTGACCACACGACTGAACAGTAGTCCGGGTGCAACAAAACTAGAGCCTGTAGGACCTGCCTTCTTGATAGTGTTGTTAAAAGACTTCTCCCCATCTTAGCTACTGTTACATCAACATGTTTTGACCATGACCAACTTGCTATATTTCCACATTACTTATTACAAGATTTAGTTGAGATTTAGGGTTTAGTGAATGATTTCTCCCAAATACAAAGCTTTTAGTTTTCAAAATATTATTCCTTACCACCCATTCTGAAACTAACTGCAGCTCTTTGTTACATGTTGCACGGATTTCACTAGCTGCAGTAGCTGACGTGTATAGTGTTGAGTCATCCGCATACATAGACACATTGGCTTACTCAAGGCCAGTGGCATGTCATTAGTAAAAAGTAAGGGGCCTAGACAGCTGCCCTGGGGAATTCCTGATTCTACCTGGATTATGTTGGCGGTTTCCATTTAAGAACACCCTCTGTGTTCTGATAGACAAAACTCTTTATCCACAATATAGCAGGGGGTGTAAAGCCATAACACATACGTTTTTCCATCAGCAGACTATGATCGATAATGTCTAAAGCCGCATGGAAGTCTAACAAAACAGCACCGACAATCTTTTATCATCAATTTCTCTCAGCCAATCATCAGTCATTTGTGTATGTGCCGTGCTTGTTGAATGTCTTTCCCTATAAGCATGCTGAGTCTGTCAATTTGTTGACAGTAAAGTAGCATTGTCTCTGGTCAAACAAACAAAAATCCAAAAGTTTACTAAGGGTTGGTAACAGGCTGATTGATCGATTATTTGAGCCAGTAATGGGGGCTTTACTATTCCCGGGAAGCAGAATTACTTTTGCTTCCCTCCAGGCCTGAGTGCACACTTTCTAGTAGCCTTAGTTTGACGATATGCCAATAGGAGTGGCAATATTGTCCACTATTCTCCTCAGTAATTGTGTATCCAAGTTGTCAGACCCTGTCATATATCTTAGTTTCATAGTGTAGTTTCTTCTTTTTATTCAGTTTCGTCACATGATTTCTCAATTTGCAGGACGCTTTCCAATGTTCTGTACTTACACATCAACAACATAGGAATCACTACAAAACTCATGTACACTATATTAGGCCTAGCCTTTGTAACTTTGGTTTTCCTAGATATGGCTACTATATTGTGACCACTACATCCGATGGATTTGGATACTGCTTTAAAGCACATTTCCGCAGCATTAGTAAAGATGTGATCAATACATGTTGATGATTTAATTCCTGTGCTATTTGTAACTACCCTGGTAGGTTGACTGAACCTTAACTGTTACCAGTGCCTGCAACCTGGTTAAGTTTTTGGGCAGCTTGATGAAGCCAGTAAATATTTATATCACCATGAAAATATACCTCTGTTGATATCACATACATTTTCAAGCATTTCACACGTTATCCAGATACTGACTGTTAGCACTGGGTGGTCTACTGCAGGTTCCCACCAGAATGGGCTTTAGGTGAGGCAGATGAACATGTAGCCATATTACTTCAACAGTATTCAACACAAGATCCTCTCTAAGCTTTACAGGAATGTGGTTCTGAATTTAAAATGGAAACACCTACCCATTTGGCATTTCTGTCTTTTCTGTAGATGTTATAACCATGTATTGTTACCACTGTATCATCAAATGCTAAATGGCATATATAAATATATTATCTAAATAAATTGTGCATGTATATCCAGAGCATCCCAAACATGCTCAATGGGTGACATGTCTGGTGCAGGCCATGGAAGAACTGGGACATTTTTAGCTTCCAGAAATTGTGTACAGATCCTTGTGACATGGTGCCATGCATTATCATGCTGAAACATGAGGTGATGGCGGCAGATGAATAGCAAGACAATGGGACTCAGGATTGCGTCATGGTAAAATGCAAATATGTTCGTTGTTAATAGCTTGCGCCTCGCCATACCATAACCCCCCCACCACCATGGGGCACTGTTCACATCAGCAACTGCTCACCCATCAGACGCCATGCATGCCGTCTGCCATCTGCCTGGTACAGTTGAAACCGGAATTAATCCTTGAAGAGCAAACTTCTCCAGAGTGCCAGTAGCCATCGAAAGTGAGTATTTGCCCACTGAAGCAGGTTACGATGCCGAACTGCAGTCAGGTCAAGACCCTGGTGAGGATGATGAGCTTCCCTGAGACGGTTTCTGATTTCTGACAGGTTGTGCAAAAAGTTTCAGCAGCTGTCCGGGTGGTTGGTCTCAGATGATCCCCCAGATGAAGAAGCTGGATGTAGCGGTCCTGGGCTGGCATGGTTATGTGTGGATACACTGACAAAATCTCTAAAATGATGGAGGTGGCTTATGGTAGAGAACATTAATTTATCTGTCTACAACTGGTAGACATTCTTGCAGTCAGCATGCCAATTGCACACTCTCTCAAAACTTGAGACATCTGTGGCATTGTGTTGTGTGACAAAACTGCACATTTTAGAGTGGTCATTTATTGTCCCCAGGACAATATGCCACACCCGTCAGGTGGATGGATTATCTTGGCAAAGGAGAAATGCTCACTAACAGGGACGTAAACAAAATTGTGCACAAAATTTGAGGCAAATAAGCTTTTTGCACATTTCTGGGATTTTGTTTTCAGCTCATGAAACATGGGAACAACACTTTACATGTTGCGTTTTATATTTTGGTTCAGCGTAGTTACTTAACTAAAGTTACTTTGTAAAAAAATAGTTCACTACCTCCACACTACTTAGTGATAAATTATCATATCTAAATCTCAAATTTCAGACTATAAATTGCAAGAAAAGCTCACTGGAGATATGTTAACAGAATGTGTAATTTTGCCTATTAAAAACTAAGTGCAGGCATCTATTGTCATATTGGCAATCAAACTCCATATTTTTTCTTTAAAAAAAATATATATTAAAAAAAACATTAAATCAAACTTAATCAAATTCAGTCAAAAAGGGATCTCAAACATAAACCAGAGCATATACAAAAGTATTTGCGATGAAGAAAAATAGAACAATCTTTTACACAAGCAACCAAAAATCCCTTTACCATAGAATTTAGAATGTGAGGCCTATAATTGTGTCTTGAAATCTCAAACATGAACCTTCAAATAATCAAAATTGTCCTCTCTGTAGCTATTAAGCATAGAGCAATAATAATGTTTATCTACTAAATCTTAATTTGTTAAATTCTCTCAGTTTATTTCCTTACAAATTATAGTCAACCAGCTTCAAATGTTTGTGTTATTAAACTAAATTAATAACACTTTAGTACAAAAACAGAAGATACAATTTTCAATATATTGCTTGTGGAGGACAGAAAAACAAACCTAATTTGGGGCCTAAAAAGACTCAAATCAAACACCCTTGGAATAGGTAGGTGGTGGAAGTGCTTTCAAAATGGCTGCTGGCTGGACAGTACTTTAGTTGGAGGAGGCACAGTTCTTGTAGAGGTAGGACTTCATCTTGTCTATGACCTCGCTCTCCTCCTCCAGGGTCAGGTCCAGGTAGTCCTCTTCGTGTATAGGGATGTCCTCCAGCACCTCATTCACCAGGTCGACGTCCGTAGGGGCCTCCCCTTGGCTCCCAGAACCTGGAAACACCATTGGCAACAGTGTCATGTTCAATTTGGGCTCTCCTTTGGCGATTTGGGTATAAAAGGCACTCGGGAGCCTTAAGTATCAGCAGCATATAGACACTGAATACCTCTTTCTCACATACACGTCTTAATTGTATTCCCACAGTAATATGCGTGTGCATCCGTCGGTCCATCTGCTTGCCTATATGCTTCTGTGTGTACATACGTGCGTGCATGAGAGTCCTACCTGCGGACTCAGAGGTGGTGCTGGGCTCCTCGGACAGTGAGGAGGACAGGAGGACAGCAGTTCTGGGGGCAGGACCACCTGGTTGTCCTGCAGCAGCTGGGTAGCCCCCTGAACGTTTTCTCCCGTCAGCCTCAGGACCACCTCCGGCTCACAACCCGGTTATGTCAGCTATGGCGAGGAAGGGATTTAGGCACTATCTACATACACCACTGTGATAAGCAGACTTTTTACATAGACATAGTGACTAGAGAGAGAAAGAGGTAGAGGCTTGTTACTGCTCAACCTTGGATTGACTTATGGGGAGCTCTGTGTTATTGGTTCTAGCAGCAGAATCTAGAAGCATCTAGAGGAAACAAGCAAACAAGGATAAAGTGGAGGGGGGAAAAAACATATTAGCAAAGTATGCTAGCTAGTGCCTACACTCTTCTGCTAGCTAATGTAAGGTTGCTTCATGGCTCTGGTTATGGTAACATGTTTTGACAGTTGGCATATCCTCCTTCATGGCGTATTGAAAAACAATGTGTGTTTTTGCAGTGGCGATGACAGTCTCTCACCCTGTAGGCTCCGTCCATGTCTCCGTCTGTCTGAAGGAGGGCCCAGGCAGCGTCTTTCTTGGAGTAACCCAGCGCTCTGAGGGTAGCCAGGGCCTCCACACACATCCTCCTCTTCTCACTCTCCTTCTGTTTCATCTCCTCCCTCTCCTGACAGGGACAGACAAAACCATAGAATTACATTCAATATGGCCACCGGTCCAAACATCATGGGACACTGACTTGAATGGGAATGTTTGTTTTAGTAATTATATTTCTATGACTAAAACAGCTCTGATAACTTAAGCAACATGTCCTAATAGCACCTATATCAAGTGAGTTGACACCTTTGTTCCACTATGAGACTTACTCATAGAAATATAGCACATCCCCATTCAAGTAAACGCTGTGTAGTTCTATTGCTATGGGGACACACCTGTCTCCTATGGGTGATGTGCAGCATGGCCTCGCCTACGTTGCCATGGCAGGCCCTCAGACCCAGACGGACTTCCTGCTCAGAGAACCCCAGATCCTTCAGCGCTTTTATCTCCCCTGGGTTCAGACACAGACGCTCATAGAGATCCTCAGCCTAGAACACAGCAGGGGTTAAAGGTAGAATCAGTAATATTACATCATTATACAGGCGTCCATACAGATCCTCCACCTAGAACACAGCAGGGGTTAAAGGTAGAATCAGTAATATTACATCATTATACAGGCGTCCATACAGATCCTCCACCTAGAACACAGCAGGGGTTAAAGGTAGAATCAGTAATATTACATCATTATACAGGCGTCCATACAGATCCTCCACCTAGAACACAGCAGGGGTTAAAGGTAGAATCAGTAATATTACATCATTATACAGGCGTCCATACCGATCCTCCACCTAGAACACAGCAGGGGTTAAAGGTAGAATCAGCAACCTATTACAGTGATGTGCCTCCCTGCTTACAATTTTTTTTGTTATTAATGTCAGGAGACAAGAGGATCTGGAAACAGGGCTATAATGATGTACTACACCTGCTTAAGATTCTGTGTGGCCTGGCGCTCGTTACCAACCATGTGCGCCAGTATGCTCTGCAGGAGGTACAGCCTGAGGAACAGCACCTCCTCTCCTCTGGTGTTTCCCTAAAAACAAAATCAATTCATTAAATGATGTACATTCAAACAATTGTGAAATTCAGATCTACATTAGTGCCAAGTGCGTCGGAGCTAAGGGTTGTTTGTGAACGGAGTCATAGACCAGTGCCATAGACCACCTTGATCTTCATGAGCCTCTGCTGCTGGTCTCCGTAGCAATTGTGGAAGCAGTCCTCGGCAATCTTAAGCCTCCGCTTGCCATCATCCAGATAGGACAGGGCCTCCAAGGCTCGGTAGCACCACACGATGTCCAGCTGCAGTACTGCATAGTTGTCCACTGTTCAAGAGCTTGGAGCCACACTTACTGTAGAGACACAAAAGATAATCAATCAATGTGTTTGACAGGATCTAATTCCTTGTGGACAGGAGCACGTAACATACACTCCCCTCTGTATGTATTTGGACAGCAAAGCTAAAAATGTTGGCCTTATACTCCAGCATTTTGGATTTGAGATCAAATGTTTCATCTGAGGAGAGAACAGAATGTCACCTTTTATTTCAGGGTATTTTCATACATATCTGTTTTACCGTTTAAAAACAAAGCACTTTCTATATCTAGTCCCCCCATTTGAAGATTTCATCAGTATTTGGACAAAATCACTAATAGTCTATTAAAGTAGTCAAAATATTAGTATTTGGTCCCATATTCCTAGCACACAATGACTGCTTCAAGCTTATGACTTTAAACTTGTTGGATGCATTTACAGCTTGTTTTGGCTGTGTTTCAGATTATGTTTTGCCCAATAAGTGTATTTTGAAGCTGCAAATGCATCCAATGAGTGTGTAGCGTCACAAGTTTAATGTGGTCCTTGCATGCTAAGAATATGGGACCAAATACTCAACTTTTTACAACTTTAATACATTATCAGTGAATTTTGTCCAAATACTTGCTTTCCTTTCTCTAAAGGTAAAACAGATATGTTTGAGAATACCCTCAAAAAAGGTGAGTCTGTACTGTCGCCACAGATGAAACATTTGATTTCAAATCCAAAACGCTGGAGTTTAGAAACAAATGTTTGTTATTTTTGCGTCGCTGTCCAAATACATACAGAGGAGAGTGTACATGTTACCGTAGTAGTACCGGTCCTCAGTCTAGTATATTTTCTAACACATCTCCCCGCAGAACTCTATGGAGCATCTGCCGCTATTACGCAAGACTTTAGTTCTGGATTTCCATGATTACATGGAATCAGACTGAGCAATGTGAGGCACAGAATTACTAATCTTGATCACATAAGTGAGTAGTTATTTGAGATGCAAGGTGATTTTGTGGTGGAACGTAGAGTAGAGCTGGGACAATAACTGGAAAAGGGGCGACACAGACCACTTATCACAGGCATTTTAAAATTGTTCATTACAATAAGTAGCCTATAGTAGAGAAATGAAATAAGTTTGCTAATATAGCTAATTGTTAATGGGACAATTAATGGCTACAACTATCAAACTAGTAGTATTTCAAATCCAATCTTATTGGTCGCATATTTAGCAGATGTTATTGCAGGTGTAGCGAAATGCTTGGATAATAAATGAATAAAATCCCCCCAAAATACTTCCCCCATATTACCTAACTCAGTACTGTACATTCAAAATGCAATCAAATAATCATACAACAACACAATGATCTAACATGCCAATCATACAATCATCTTTGAATCAGAAATGGACTGGGTGTTTTGATCTGTTTCAACAAATTATTTATGTGATTAAGAGGAAGGTTGTTTTTTTTACAGAAACTGGTCGTCAGCTTGCACCAGGTGGCCCAGAGCAGTTTCATACTGTTTCCTCTTCATCAGAGCACGGCCTTTCTCATGGAACCCCATGGCTAAAATCAGAGCCTTAGGACAACAATCACACAGCATTAGAAATAGTTAGTGGAGTTTGAATTCACACAGGACACATGGCTAGAACCATACAAGCCATAAGTTGTGTGAGCTTGCCACCCACTCATACTGCTTACCATGACAGTTATGAATATAATATTGGTAATATGTTCATTAGTCCTTTGTCTAGACTACCTTTTTTACTGTGAGGTATTTTCAGGGGGTTTTCCCTTCTGATCAGTAATTTCTAGGAATGGAGTCGTGGCTGGATCATCGGTGCCATCTAAAATGACAGCCAAACCACAGAACAACCATAAAATAACACTCCTAAACTAACACTTAAATACAGAGAGTTGTGATTGGAGTTCTACACAGTACGAGGGTCTAACTGAAAGGGTCTTGGAAGCCTAACATGACAACCAAGTCACAGAACGTCCAAAAAATACTATTCATGTAGCATTGTGATAACATTGTTATTATGTTTAAAAGCAGTGAGGGTCTAACTAACCTCTCTCTGATAGGATCTGGAAGCCCCTCTGGGTTCTCTGGACACTGGTCCTGCATTTTCTTCTCCTCCTCCACCGCCAACATCTGGTTCTTCCTCTCTGGCACGCTCACCCGCAGAACCATCATCTTACTTTTGTTCTTCACATTCTGTTCACCCAGACGCTTCTCTGTAAAGAGAAACTATTTCAATGTAAAGTTGAAATGACCAAACATTGATTAGATGAGTGTTGTGGCAACTAAATGGAAACGTACCAGGAGTCAGTGTCTTCCCTTTAAAAATTAACTGGATGTATTTAAGTCCATATTGTTCAGTAATCCTATACAAAAGTAGAAAAAGGTAGCACCTTATCAATTTGTGACTTTGGTAGACATAATAATCAGAGATTGAAGTGACAGGGCATCTTCACTTCACTCACAGATCATATTGTAAAAGACTGACATTGCATTGGCCATTTTCACTTACCTATCCATGATATCTTGAGCAAGGACATCCAGTTGTGTCTCCAAATAGTTATTCTTCTTGGTATACTAAAGGAATGGGTAACAATGTGGAATTACTTTATTTTCTGTAGGCTGTGTCAGGGCAAACACACCCTCCCACATACCTTTTTCAAGTCTTTAGGCAGAAAGAGTTCCACACATGTCTCTCCGTAGGTCTTGTTCCCCATTCCACTCTTTACTGCCTGGGATCGGAGGCTCTCCAAGGCACTGGCCACTTCAGACACAGAGATGCACACAATGGGGGCATAGTTCACTGCAAGCTCCTGCAATGACAACAGTGACAAACAGACAGGGATAATGTGTTACTCTATCTCACAAAGGTGACTCATAGTCAGGTCACAGACCAACGAGCTCAATGAACAGCAATACATTTTGAATGGCTATACCTGTTGGTCACCTAGAAAACTAACTTTACCTGAAGAGATTGCTGTCCTGCCTCGCTGTCATCTGTTGTGTAAGGTGGATTCCTGAGCTGAATATTACCTTGATTTAAAAGATTTACCAGCTTTTCCTGAATATGTAGCTCCGCCATTCTCGAAACGGTGGAAAAAGATGTAAGGAAAAGTGAAAGTGAACAGCCAGCAAACCAAAGGGGAATTCAACAGAATGAGTAGAGCCAAAATTACGTCGCAATAGTTACGCAGTCGCAGAAGACTACACCAACGACTAGCTAGCTACAGCCATTGTCGTTTTCGGTTTCTTTCAAGATATAACAAATGAATGACTCACGTTTGAAGTGTTGTTAACATTGTCGCCGTATTGTTCTGGTAGGAACATTTCTGAACCGAGAATGTTGTTTATCTTCTCTTTCCCGCAAGGATAAGTCACGTGGGCCAATTTGTCATCGCTCAAAAAACACAGAGAACTTCTGGAAAGTGGTAGAAAGGTAGAGTCCCAATAACCAAGGCTGAAGGTATCTCTAGACTAACATATGGTGCTCTATCTTTATATCTTGACCGTAAAATAAGCAAGGAGATAGACCAGATGCTTTTCAACTTTCTTTGGAGAAACCGTACCCATTACATTAGGAAAACTGTTGTAAAACAATTCCTAAGAAGACCCACTTCTATCTGGAATTTTATTCCTCATCATGTCTTCTCTACTTTTGGTGGCCTTAACTTCATGTTGTTTTGCAATTATAATATTGACAAAGTTCCAGTGAAACTTTCTGCTTTTCATCGGCAGGTTTTCTTGTCATGGTCCTTAATTTATAAACACAATTTTTATCCACACATATATTATATATGGAATAATCGGGATATATTGTATAAAAATACCTCTTTGTTTTTAGAATATTGGTTCAGAAATAATATTCTATTGGTGAGCCAACTGGAAAATGCAGAGGGTCTTTTACTCAGTTATAAAGAATTCTTATCACTTTACAAGGTCCCTGTAACACCTAAAGATTTTGCAATTGTTTTAGATGCCATTCCCTCAGGTGTTGCTATGTTATTCAGGAACATGTCAAGACCTGACCCTCAGCCTACCTTCTATTGACCCTGTTGACTCATCAGTAGGAAAGATTTGTTTCTCTTTTGGTCCATTCAACAACAGAGCGATACGATCCTTGTTTCAGCAGGATGTTGTATCTATACCTTATGTCATGCCTTATTGGAATGGATTTATTGATAATATCTGTTGGAAAAAAGTTTGGATGTTGCCACAAACATACCTACTTGTTAACTAAATTAAGTAAGTTTCCTTTAAAATTATTCATAAATATTATCCGGCCAACCACTATATGAAGAAGTTTAAGGAAAACATCAACTCAAATTGCTCCTTTTGTAATGACCACCCAGAAACAGTTGTGCATCTTTTTTGGCATTGTATGCATGTAAGAAAACTGTGGCAAGACATCAGTAGGTTTATAATTTAACACATTTATGAAGATTTTACACTATTGTGGAGAGATGTACTGTTTGGATTATTTACATACAATAGAAATAAGCGGAATCATTTTTATGTAATTAATTTCATTATTCTTTTGGCCAAATTTCATATACACAAATGTAAATTTACAAACAGAAAACCACATTTTCGTATCCTACAAAAATAAATTGAACTGTATTTTAAGATGGTTAAATGCTCTACTAACGAAAAAGCTGTTAGAATTGTAAGTATATACATGTCCATTAAGGTCCTTGTGTAATTGTAATGTGATATTGTACCCCCTAGCTCGATTGTCCATTGTTTGTAATCTATGTATGCTTGTGTTCCCTCATGTGCTTTATGTATTGATTTGTTGTTAATAAATAAAAAAAATTAAAAAAAAAAATTTTTTAAATATGTATTTAAAAAATAAATAAAAATAAAAAAATTTTTTTTTTTTTATTCTGGAAAGTGGTTATGTTTCACTATATTGGATCGCTCCAATATATTGGTATCACTCCTCGGCGGAGGAATATATTCAAGGTGAGGATTTACTCCAGTGGACACCTGTGTCACGGATGGGGTCCGCCCCTATATATAAACCCCATGGCCGCAACACACGACTGACATCAATCAACAATAGAGAGTCAATCATTGGCCAGAAGTTCATCAACAGAGCCACTCACAACCCATCATTGAAGGAAGCCGTGGGACAGGCCAAATGGACCACAGATACACCCATGTCCATAATGCTGAAATTGACCTAGAAGATAGGGGGGGATACAAAAATACAAAAAATACAATCATTTGTGTGTGTATGAAAATGTGTAGATATATGTGAATACACTCCTTCGCGCCCCCACCCCTCTCCCCCTGCACAGTTGTGAGCTATGATTTTTATGAAGTTTTATATCCCTTATTTTAAATGTTTTACTTCTATTTTATTTTTAAAGTAAAACACCACGAACTCATGTTGGGAAAAGATAAAAAGGCTAAACTAATCTACGCCCGTTCTGATAAAAACCTTAGGGCATCTAGCCTCGAGGGATGCCTTGCTTGACCACACCCCCTTCCTTGCTCATGGCCTGCCCTGCCTCTTCCGCCAATCCATTTGTTTCTTATGGACAGAAAAGAGCAGAAGCTCTGAGCTGTCCGATCAGGTCCATTGTTTACTGAGCGACACACGTTCTCTCTTTCATTTTCTCGGCGGACGTCCGTATGGATTGAGGTACAAACTTTCCGAAGTTCACTTGGTAGGTCACTGGTAAGTGTAATATCTTTCATGGAAGTATATTCACTGGCTGTTTGCAGCCTGGAGCAGCTGGCCACATGGCCAGCCCCTTTTTGAGAACTCTGGTTTGTCGTGCTTGTGTTTCGTCAGCCTTACACTACGATGCCGTGTGTATCCATTAATATACTGGCTTGTTCTGTGTGTGTTGTGATTTGCTTAAACATGCCATTATCTGCTAATTACCCTACATCATTTTTTTCTTGTTCTTTCCCCTACCGAATGTAGGAGTATTGTGGTGGGCTTCCACTACGTTGAGACATTTAACTTTGGAGTTATTCCATCATATGGCGCTGTTTTGCTTTCCGCTGATCTTCAACACTGGGGCCCCACAAGGTTGCGTTCTGAGCCCTCTCCTGTACTCCCTGTTCACCCATGACTGCGTGGCCATGCACGCCTCCAACTCAATCATCAAGTTTACAGACGACTACAGCGGTAGGCTTGATTACCAACAATGACGAGACGGCATACATGGAGGAGGTGAGGGCCCTCGGAGTGTGGTGTCAGGAAAATAACCTCACACTCAACGTCAACAAAATAAAGGAGATGATCGTGGACTTCATGAAACAGCAGATAGAGCACCCCCCTATCCACATAGACGGGACAGTAGTGGAGAGGGTAGTACGTTTTACATTTACATTTAAGTCATTTAGCAGACGCTCTTATCCAGAGCGACTTACAAATTCGTGCATTCACCTTATGACATCCAGTGGAACAGTTGGATGTTCCTCGGCGTACACATCACAGACAAACTGAAATGGTCCACCCACACAGACAGTGCATTGAAGAAGGCGCAACAGTGCCTCTTCAACCTCAGGAGGCTGAAGAAATTTGGCGTGTCACCAAAAACACTCACAAACTTTTATAGATGCACAATCGAGAGCATCCTGTCAGGCTGTATCACCGCCTGGTACGGCAACTGCTCCGCCCACAACCGTAAGGCTCTCCAGAGGGTAGTGAGGTCTGCACAACGCATCACCGGGGCCACCTACACCACCCAATGTCACAGGAAGGCCATAAAGATCATCAACGACAACAACCACCCGAACCACTGCCTGTTCACCCCGCTATCATCCAGAAGGTGAGGTCAGTACAGGTGCATCAAAGCTGGGACCATCAGACTGTTAAACAGCCACCACTAACATAGTCCAGACACTTTAATAATGTAGAAATTGATGAAAAATGTATCACTAGCCACTTTAAACAATGCCACTTCATATAATGTTTACATACCCTACATTACTCATATCATATGTATATACTGTACTCGATACCATCTACTGTATCTTGCCTATGCTGCTCTGTACCATCACTCATTCATATATCTTTATGTACATATTCTTTATCCCCTTACATTGTGTATAAGACAGTAGTTTTGGAATTGTTAGTTAGATTACTTGTTGGTTATTACTGCATTGTCGGAACTAGAAACACAAGCATTTCGCTACACACGCATTAACATCTGCTAACCATGTGTATGTGACAAATAAAATTGGATTTGATTTGATGTATTCCGCTCCAGCCTTTACCACAAGATTTTCCTCCCCAATTAAGGTGCCACCAACCTCATGTGTTTTAATTGAACCCTATCAGTCCCGAGACACCAGAAAATCGTATTTTCATTAATCTGACTTTTATTTATCTGCATGTCCAGCCCTTATATTTAACCTCACAATTAAGTGTTTTACCATTTTCCTTTCAGGACAACCAGGGCTACAAGTAGAACACAAGTTAATTTGACATAAACAGTTGTATTCATGAGTTTAATTGACAAATGTCCAAAAAAAAGCTCAGCCAAAGCAAAAACCTGACAATGAATTTATGTAAATGTTGTAACTATAGAAATTGTTTCCTCACTGGGAAATGAATATCCAACTAGTCAGTGACAACTGTGTGGTGTTTGGGACAGAAACTGTGAGCTTATTACAGTATTATAGACACTATGTCATGGGATTTCCTTTGATTTTCTATGTAGAAGAACCCCTTTACCTTCTAATGACTCTTGAGCAAAACATGTGCATGTTCGTGAGAGTCTCAGTTTTTCATAATGGCTTAAAGGGTGTAGTTCAAACCATACAGACTTTACGGACATTTTTGTAAAAAAAGACCCGGGCCCCTTCAGGATCCTCCCTTGTCTCACAAACACCACTCTCAGCCCCCGTTAAACACACAGACTAATGGTTGGTATATACAGATACAGAATAAATAGACAAATCCAATGGCACAACACATGTAGCTCAAACACACACTGTTTAAAAGGGGTTTGTAGTAATACAAATAATGCCTGCGTTATGGTGTAACTCATTGGGTTAATGTAACTAAAACATTTAAATGTTTAGTTATATTTGATTCCACCTGTTATTACCCTAACAATGCTCTGTAAATGGTCTCTTGAATATTTTCCTGGGATGAATGCTGTAATTAAAACAAAACATCACACCATTTTCTGTAGGCCTAATCGTTTGCTCTCTGGGAAAAAATAACGTTTCAAGACATTGAGGAGTATTTCACTCAGTGGGTGGAGATGGTTCCCCGTCTCAGCTGTGATGAAACCCGATCGTTAACATATGATCCTATATAGGGCAAGGCACAGCATCTTACATGATATTATTTGCATGGCTGCATACCAAATGTCCTTTATAGCAACAACAAGATTAGTTGAATTCTGCAGAAACATAGGAAACATTCTCTATTGCACTATAGACTGTAACGGACTCTTTCCCTGTCCTATAATCTGATCAGAATGATGAGTACATCCCAAGTCTCCTAGCAGCTTCCGACTTCTTGGGCCCTTTTCTTTGGGGGAAGGGGTAGTGGTGATGGTGGCAAGAGGAGAGAAGAGGCGGCCGCTGCCCCCCAAAACTCAGTTGTCTGGACAAAATGGCTGGGGCTGAGAACTTCCTGGAGCCTGAACTGCTGTTACTGGTACTCAACTCTACAGGATGGATAGAAATAGAATTCCCCAAGACCTTCTCACTGAACGTCTCAGGAAAGTCTTCAGACAGCGAAGTAAAACTTGAATTACTGCCCGTGATTGTGGGGTTTGTATGTGGTGTTATAATGACGTTGGCTTGTCGGTGGATACCTAAGGGTTTGCGCCATGGGGCTCTCTCCAGGTCCCCAACAAAGTCATTCTCAGACTCTGAGACCGACCTCTTCCTCTCGTGTTTGCTCTTCATCTCCTGGTTGACTGAGACTACATTGACCAGGGCTTGCCCACTGATTTCTGCTGCATCATCAGTTGATACTGTTAGGAAATAGAATGGAAATGTACAGACAGGTTTACACAGTCATCTGCAATCAACCTTCCAGCTCAATGGAAAAGTACTGTAACAAAGATATTACTTCTGTTTGAATGACCACATTTCCAATATAGCCTACATGTAGTATAATTGTATTTTGTTGCTCAAAGTAGGCTAGCAGGAAAAGCTTTTGCATGAAGAAAAAAAGTACCAAAGACCAGTGCTGCCATGTGTGTCCACAAGGACTCAAATTTACGTGATATAAATCAATTACTGCTACTTTGTTGCAACATGACCTTGAGGATGCACAATATTGTCTACAATTTAACAACTTGTTGCCAGTGCCAAACTGTTCAGACAACTGGGCCATGTTACGTTACCAAACGTTATCGAACATTGCAAATAGAAACCCACGAATAAAGCCGATGTGATTCTTTATTCTACATGTCAGATAGGCATGTCAGCGTCCTGCTGAACGCGACCCCGGTTGGGTGCGTGCCAAGCTCTCGCAGCACTCTTGGAAAGCGATGTCTACCTTGTCTGAATAAAACCACCAGGGTCTGGCGCTTTTGTTTCTCTTTAGTCAAGTTGTAATGTTCCGTCAAAAGTGCAATGTCCATCCTGGTTAGGTCCGCCACAATTTCGCTTTGGTCCGCTTCCTCGACCAAATGATTCACGTCGCCGTTGGCTGTTTCACTACGACTCCGGGATCTTATCTGTTCCCAGGAACACGTCGAATTGGAACAGCAGCACGACAACATCCTGTTTGCATTGATAACCCAATTTGGATTTTTATTTCCCCAATCAAAGAAGGCACAGCTGATAGAATGATAAGTAGTTATCCACCTGCTGCCGGCAGTATAGCCTGTACGGCACTGTCTACATCTCAGTAGGTGTAGTGTAGGCTAGTCTAAAGTGGTTCAAAAGTTTGAGTGCTGTGCAAACAATTGAGGACAATTGAAGGTTGCCCTTTTCTTTTACAGTAGACCATGTAGGTGTATGTGTAGTGTAGTGTAGTTTTAGTGAAAACTGCTTATGTTTATGATAGGCTAAAGTAAAATAGGTGAATAGGTCAGTATATTATGAAGGAAAGTTCCAAACATAATAATGAAGGAAAGTTCCAAACATAATACATAATACATACAGTAAACTAGGCTAGACAAACATCAAGTTACTTACATCTTCATACTATAGAATCCAGTCGTCTTTTATTATCTGTAGGCCTAACAATCAACATTGATTTACATGTTCATATATTATGTTCTGGAAAAATGTGTTGAATGACCCAGTTGTTACTTGGGCTGGCACTGACACAGTATGTTGACACAGTGTTGTTGAAGTTGTGGGTGAGTCCTGCTTTGGAGGGATGACTTAAATGGATGACATGGTGGTGGTGACACATCCAGCAGGTGTACCTGCGCTGCAAAATAACTCACAGAAAATTAGCCCTTAGTTCAATGCTTAGTCAACTCGGGAGTCCAATGCTTAGGGCTCCTGAGTGGCACAGTGGTCTAAGGCACTGCTTCTCAGTGCTAGAGGCATCACTATGGACCCTGGTTTGATTCCAGGCTGTATCACAACCGGACGTGACTGGGTGTACCATAGGGCGGCGCACAATTGGTCCAGCGTCGTCAGGGTTTGGCCAGGGTTGGCCATTATTGTAAATAAGAATTTGTTCTTAACTGGCTTGCCTAGTTAAATAAAGGTTAAATACTCACACATCACTCCTTTGCCTCAACATTATTGCCTGACACGTTCTCCTTACTAAAGCAGGGAGGCCTGTATTTCAAAAATATCATTACCACAGGGATTTTCTATGCAAACAGTCCCACTTCCATGAATTGTTTGTGGAGACCTATGGATTTCCTGTTTCTGAAAAGTAAGCAATGAGCTGTTGATAACTCATGCAGCAAATTAAATAACAAAATGGATCTCTGTCTCTCTCTCTTCCCTGCCTTTCTTCCTGTCCGTCTGTCTCTCTGTGCGCATGAGTGTTCATCATGAACATTTAAATGTCCAAATACTAATAGCCATGGGTGGAGCATCTGAACCTAACTGAATGTAATCCAATTTTATTGGTCACATACACATATTTCTCAGGTGTACCGAAATGCCTGTGGTTAGTTTAACAGTAAGTTTATTTCCTACTTTTTGCAACATTAGACCTAGTAGACAATAAGGAATATATACTGAACAAAATTATATGAAAGCAACATGCAACAATTTCAATGATTTTACTGAGTTACAGTTCATATAAGGAAATCAGTCAATTGAGATAAATACATTCATTAGGCCCTAATCTGATTGGGCAGGGGCACAGCCATTGGTGGGCCTAAAAGGGCATAGGCCCACCTACTTGGGAGCCAGGCCCACCTACAGGAAGCCAGGCCCAGCCAATCAGAATGAGTATTTCCCCACAAAAGGGCTTTATTACAGACAGAAATACTCCTCAGTTTCACCAGCTGTCTGCGTGGCTGGTCTCAGACAATCCTGCAGGTGAAGAAGCCAAATGTGGAGGTCCTGGGCTGGTGTGGTTACACGTGGTCTGCAGTTGTGAGGCCGGTTGGACGTAGTGCCAAATTCTCTAAAACAACATTGGAGGTGGCTTATGGTAGAGAAATTAACATTAAATAATCTGGCAACAGCTTCAATGGACATTTCTGCAGTCAGCATGCCAATTGCACGCTCCCTCAATTTGATATATCTGTGGCATTGTGTTGGGTGACAAAACTGTACATTTTAGTGGCCTTTTATTGTCCCCAGCACTGTGTAATGATCATGCTATTAAATCTGCTTCTTGATATGACACACCTGTCAAATGGATGGATTATCTTGGCAAATGAGAAATGTTCAGTAACAGGGATTTAAATACATCTGTGCACATAATCTGAGAGAAATATTTTTTTTGTGCATGTAGAAACATTTCAACTCATGAAACATGGGACCAACACGTTACATGTTGCGTTTATAGTTTTGTTCAGTATATAGACACAGTATTCTTTGCTTGTCGTAAATGTTTATGACGTTTGTCATGAAGTATTCAAAAAGCCATTCACCAGATCGTATTTGATTAAATAACATGCAATGTAGGCTATATATAGCTAGAAGAGTTTGAGTCTTTAACTGCAGCCTATTTGCATGTTTGGAGTGCGCTGCACCTTTAAACATGAACCCTGTGTACACTGTTCAGTAACAGCGATACTGTGCTGCACTTCCAGTTTTGGGACCTAGAATTATGTGTTGACTGCAATGGCTGCGTCCACCGAGTCATTTTACCTGGGGTTTGATTTCAGCACTCAACAAGTAGGTTCGGATTATAATGCATGCTTTACGTCGTTCTGTTTGCAATATTGCCTATACGCACGCGCGTAGACTTGGTGTAACACGGAAGAAGAGATAAAACGATGAATCAGCGGCTACAAATGAAGGCTCATCTGGAACATTTTACATAGCATAGGCCTACCGGAAGATAGTCTTTCAAATAACCCATGTGTACCATACTATATAAGCAATATTATAAGCGATATTTAGAGGTTCTGGCATTCATTAATAAATTAAATGCGCGTGACATGTTTTTACATTTCATTCCACTGGACTTCGGACTTAGCCTAGACAAACATTGAATGGCTTATTTCATAACATTTTGCCATTCTTCCTACTACATTGGCTGCAAAGCAGGCACTTCTGTTGCTTTCTTGTATCCTACTGTAGCTCCTAAACTTACTCAACCCATTTCCCCAATTTTGTGTTCAGCTGAAGGTGGTTGCTGTTGATGGGAACCTCAGTGTTGTCCACCAGGACAATGTGCAGTTTGACAGTGAATTGCCAGAATTCGGGTAACACAAAATCAAAAAATACATTTCATAATGTGTAGGACGATATGTGCTGACAAATGATAAATAGCTACGTCCTCCCGACTATCACAGCACAATTCCAAGACTGGCAAATCCTACACCCTCGATAGTAGGCTAGGCTACACAGTTTGGAAATAGTCCATGAAACTGACTTCTATCTTTTCATATCTCCCCAGGACTCAGGGAGGGGTCCATATCCATGCAGACAGTCTGACTGTCACTTCTCCTGTACTCATGTGGGTAAAGGTAGTCCACCATGAATACTTTACTACTTATTAGTGCACTGCACAGTGAATACTTCACTAGTACTCAGTAAAAGTACTAGTAGCTCAGTGGTCTGCTCACTCTCAAACCATTGCATAGCTGAAGTACTGAATTAACTTCCATATAAGCTGTTATTCCGTTGAGTTCAAAGGTAGGGCCTACAGTAAAAACATTCCCAAATATGTTGTAAAACTCCATGAAACTGTAAGGTTGATTAAACTAATACTATTAAACAGCAGTTCATTCTAATTTTGGGAAGATATCTCTCTTTGTAAGTAACTCCTCACTGTTATCTTCAGCAGAAATAAACAACACTTTGAATCAATAGTCACCTAGATCAGATTCAAGACCAATCTATGCGTAGTAAGGATGTCATTGGCAGAGCTGAGCATGTTTTAGTCCTGTGATTTTTAACTGAGCAATTCCATGATGATTTCCCAGGCACTTGACCTGATCCTTGGCAAGATGAAGAATGCAGGATTTGACTTCTCGCGTGTGAAAGCCCTATCTGGGAGTGGCCAGGTGTGTGGACTATTACTAGTACTCTATTACAGTGCTCCATTGTGTATTTTGAATACAGCCAGACATTACATGTATTGTATTTCATCATTGCCTTGTTTTTACAGCAACATGGCAGTGTGTATTGGAGGAAAGGAACCAACAAAGTTCTCAGGGATCTCCAGCCAGGAAAAAGTTTGCATGAACTTCTGAAGGTAAGTGGTCCCATACAAGGCAGTAGCAGGGAGAGATTCTATACTCTCAGGTTGTCCTTTCTGTCTATTAGTACAGCAGATGAGAGTGCATGTTTGCTAGTGACATGCCAGATAAAAACAATTATATCCCATTTTTGATAGTCAGCTTCATCGTCAAATCACATTTATTTATAAAGCCCTTCTTACATCAGCTGATATCTCAAAGTTCTGTACAGAAACCCAGCCTAAAACCCCAAACGGCAAGCAATGCAGGTGTAGAAGCATTTCATTTTGCACATACAGTTCAGTATCAGCAACAAGCACAAATGACATGCACCACTTGATTTGAAATACAGTGCCCTGCTTTTGGCAAATGTCAAATAGGCGGCGTCCGCCTGGTTAAAAGTTAATACATTACCTTCCTCGTGTGGGTGAGAGAAAAAAAACACATTTTCCACAGCCTTTGATACATTGCAGGCACAGCCAACCCTATAGCCCAATGTTTATTCATTAATCCAACAGTACAATCAAACCCTGAGGATTATTCAGTTCATACTAACCTGAAGTGCCTCCTTTTTACATCAGTGAGTTTGCAAGTCTAAAAGGACCACGATAAGGCGTTTCTATGAACATTTTTGTCTCAAACCTGGTTGTCTCTTCCAAATTAGTTCTTATCTTTGAATGCCTTGATATATATTTTGAGAGTATTACAGTAGTTAGTTGATTAGTAGTTGTTTTGATTCATTCAAACACTTTGTTTTTTGAATACATTTTAGTTGTGCACATCCCACTTCTATTAAGTGATTCCACGGATTGCAATAAATAAGCTAGTTTCTTGTCATCTGATTTCTCATTTTGTATATTGATACATTATGTCTGTACTTGTGCCAACAGGGTGGTTTTGCCGTGTCAGATAGTCCAGTGTGGATGGACTCCAGCACTACAGAGCAGTGTCAGTACCTGGAGACAGCAGTAGGTGGCGCTCAGAGAGTTGCAGACATCACAGGCTCCCGGGCCTATGAGGTGAGGAAGACTCAGTTTCCTTGACTGGATGGATTTGATGGATCGACTCAATTGACACTTACTTTACTCATTGTTTACAAGTAACTGCAATCATACATGTCTCCAAGTGATATGGACACAGGTAACACGTGTACACGTATGTGGGGGATCCAATAGTTACTAAAGGTACTGACCTTTTTTTAAATCAATTCTATCACATTACCTTTCAGCGTTTCACTGGAAATCAGATTGCCAAGATTTACAAGGCCCAACCAGAGAAGTACGAGGACACAGAGGTGAGGTGACAGGTGCCCATTTTACTTGTCTGCTATCACCATTCCCCATTGTCTTGTGTTAAATCCAATGATTTATATGCACCATTGGTAAACTACTCTAGGTCACATATCTGCGTGAATTCAATACATTAAGGTAAATGGGGCTCTAAAAATGCCAGATAATTCTGCTCTCTTTGTGGAACATATTCTGTGTTGATTTAGTAGGAAAGATCAATAGAATTTTAGATAGAATTTCACTAGTTCTGTAATTGTCTGAAATATTTCCCCCCTTATTGTTTTGCTATTCATTTCAGAGAATCTCATTGGTCAGCAGCTTTGCTGCCTCTCTCTTCCTGGGCAGCTATGCAGCTATTGATTACAGTGACGGTAAGGTACTAGTACTGATGATAATGGTTAATGATGATTTGTTATTGGGTAGTACTTTATTGTATGGTACAGAAATTACTACACAATAGCAAGCTATGCTTCAGTTTTTTGTTTCTCTTTGGGATTTATTAAAACAAATATGAGTACTGCATGTACAATTTGTTTTCAGTTTATTTACCACTTAGCACAAGAATGTACCTATTCATAGCACATAATTTCATTGTAAATACCTGTGAAAACATTACCCTAATATAAAGTTATCCTGCAATATGACATGTTATAATATAACATTTAAGTACAACTACTATGGAACAAATACCTTGGGAGTGAAGATCCTCCTTAAACAGTTTTATCTCAATCTCTTCCTTCAAAGACTCAATCATGGACACTCTTACTGACAGTTGTGGCTGCTTTGCGTGATGTATTGTTGTCTCTACCTTCTTGCCCTTTGAGCTGATGTCTGTGCCCAATAATGTTTGTACCATGTTTTGTACCGCTACCATGTTGTGCTGCTGTCATGTTGTGTTGCTGCCATGCTGTGTTGTCATGTGTTGCTGCCTTGCTATGCTGTTCTCTTAGGTCTCACTTTATGTAGTGTTCTGTTGTCTCTCGTCGTGATGTGTGCTTTGTCCTATATTTGAATTGTTCTTTTTCTTTATTGAAATCCCAGCCCCCGTCCCCGCACGAGGCCTTTTGGTAGGCTGTAATTGTAAATAACAATTTGTTCTTAACGGACTTGCCTAGTTAAATAAAGGTTAAATAGAAAAACAAAATCATCCTTAAAGAGTTAGCTGTTTCAGACCATATTACTTTACCCCGGCATTCTTGAAACATCACCTACTATGGGAACACAGTGGGTCAACTCTCCAAGTTGTCTTGAACTTATCTCTGACACTTACTTCATGACGATGTTTTTACCTGGCAGAACCTTTCTGTTAAGGTCCGCTGGATAACAATCATCATTGTGTTTGTGCAATAAGGTCGCCAAGGGATTTTTCTCCCATCTGTTATCAGCAGCACTGAAACCAGCTTGACATTGTAATCAAGTCATGTAGCCTGTTTTTCGCCTGAATTTCGTTACAATATACAACAGGGCAATATGAGGGAAATGTCTTGTTTATCATACAGGAAGATTACAGTAGTTGTGACAATTTTGCGCATGACATTCTAGTCTATCAGCACAATGATATCTGGCATATACATAGAAATATACCGTGCTGTGATAACATACATTACAGTTTATGAATAACATAAATTCATATTCAGATTAGTGAGATTGGATTGAGTTAATAAAAACATTTATAATTATATATATACATGTAAATATATTTATAAATGTTTATAAATGTATAGAAATAATTAAATACTTATGCGTAGAAAGTGTATTAATAGTTTATTCATGATTTTTAATGAAAGTCATTATTAAGGGTTACCCAAACATTTGTTACACTCGGTTCTGTGATCCGCATTTGAATCAAATTGACTTGCATTGAGGTGCACTGTATATTCTATGTTCTTTGGATTGGCTTGATCAGTCGTTCTGATTTGTGACATGTTCATTCTTCTCCTTTATTAAGGTTCAGGGATGAATTTGATGGACATTTTCAGCAAACAGTGGTCAGACTCCTGTCTTGAGGCTACTGCTCCTCACCTGGAGGAGAGGCTGGGAGCCCCTGTGCATTCTTCAACTGTCTTGGTGAGATACCCCTATATGCAGTATCATGGTTCTTGACCATGTGTTGCTATTTATTTGTCTATTCTCCCGGTTGGGCAACTGATAAGGAATCCAAATCAACTTTTGACTTTTGAATGGGCTGTGATTTCATCTCATATGGAAGGTTGTTTTACATTTTCATTGTAAAATAAGTACATTTTTAGTGAATTCTTCAGTTGCAAGTCCTTGGGTCAGGTCATGTAGGCTACATAATATCCATCGTATCACCTCATATTCAAATGTTTTTCTATTTGAAGAGTTGTAGGTCAGCCTGAGGGCCCCCGGCAATAATTGGATAAAGAACTGGGGCCATCAAGGCTTTCGTCCCAGCTCCACTTGTTTGTCTTTGGATCCTCGTAACACTTAAACTGCCGGGCCTCACTACCCCCGTACTACACCAATGAACAGCCATTCTGACTGCAACATTATCCTTTGGTTGTGTTTATGAAGGTCTGGGGTAACATTAGAATACAGATTTTTTATTTTTTTATTCTATGAACAAAAGCATTGTCCTTAGTTTATGTTACTGTAGGCGATCTGCTACTGCGTGCTCACGTGTGGAGCGCACAGGAACGGCGGATATTCTTGGACAAATAGATTAGCTCTTATTTAAAAAAAAAATAATCTCTTCAATTTTGAGTTATTTGGCAAAGCTACGTGTTTTGGAAACCTCAATCTATCTGATACTACCTTACCATGAAATGCTTACAAACAAAAGTAAAAAAATTATAAAAAGTAACACAATACAATAACAATAACAAAGGCTATATACAGGGGGTCATTTGTACATGGAGGTAGGGGTGAAGTGACTATGCATAGATAATAAACAGCGAGTAGCAGCAGTGTTCAAAACAAATGGGGGGGTTGTCACTGTAAATAGTCCGGTGGCCATTTGATTAATTGTTCAGCAGTCTTATGGCTTGGGGGCAGAAGCTGTTAAGGAGACTTTTGGTACTAGACTTTGCGCTCCGGTACCGCTTGCCGTGCGGTAGCAGAGAAAACAGTCTATGACTTGGGTGACTGGAATCTGACAATTTTTGGGGCTTTCCTCTGACACCGCCTAGTATATAAGTCCTGGATGGCAGGAAGCTTGGCCCCAGTGATGTACTGTCATAGTAGAGACATAATCCTGATTTTATTTATGCAGTAAAATACAAGTAAGGCATGTGATGTATCAGAAGTTGTGTAATATAATTGTCAACCTAAAATATTGTCATATAATTATAAATACAGTTTATATGGTTTTATACACTTTCTGTATATATATCCTTAAAATATATGTAAACAGACCATACATGTTTCAATGTTAAATGTTTGGGAAAGTTGTGAGCGCTATTATATGATACAATATCAGTACTTTTACAACTTGTCTACAGTAAATCCTATCATCAACTGATTTTAGCCAATGTGTGGCTGTGGATTGAGTGCATTTGTTTGAATGGAATGTTGGCATATTGGCATTTAATTTGAAAAATTAACAGAATCATTGATCTAAAACTGGTGGCTCGCTAACAAACATAGATGTGGTAAAGAGGTAAATCGAACTCGACCAAAACAATGGAATTGCCATGGAATCGCGTGGGGGAAAGGGCCGTGGGGGTAAGATCCCGAGTCTCCTCATTGCCATCCAGCAAAACTTTCCCACATTTAGTATATTGTTTATATGTGTATTTCATGTTGAGGTAAAAATCAACCCCAACACATGTTCATGCCATCGTTGCCAATCAACTGCATTACAGTTTAAAACAAATTAGACTTCCACCAGCGATTTCTTTATGCTAGTTATGCTAACCAGTTTATGCGAGCGGGAGTAAGCATTTAGCAGTCACTTCTTCAGTACTTGAAAAAGCACAACTTCTAAATGTCATGACGGATTTGACGAATGTCTATTTTGTTAGATCAGATTTCTTGAATGTGTGCCAATCTGGTCAACGGAACGTCTGCGTTTACCGCATCTATACCGTGCACATAAATGTCTGTCCTTTATCCCACCTTAGATGGTTCATGTCTATTCTAGTTATTTAGGAAAAGTCAAGGACTGATTGCTGTGCACAATATCCATAGGAAACGCTGATGACTGTTGAACTGCTAAAGCTAACATTGGACTGTTCACATCTCTTTATTCTTCATCCTCTTCTATAAACCCTAACCTCACCTGGTTCCCCTCCACAGGGCCTCCTCTCTCCTTACCATGTCACTCGTTATGGCTTCCCAGAGGACTGCAAGGTGGTGGCATTCACTGGGGATAACCCAGGTAAGAGCTTTATCATGCTCTGATTCTGTCTTTGTCAGGGGCCTCTGTTTTCTATTTTCCGTCATCTGGCCACTGGGTGGCAGTAGCACTGTACTGACTGCATTGATCTGCTCCAGTGATCCTCCTCCGCGACTCCACTCCTCCTATCCTACACATGGATGTTGTGTAGATTCTAATGAGAGTGCATGGCGGCGGTGGTCACATGTTCGCCCTCCTCCCAGGCAGCTTGATATAAACCTGATGAACGGAGAGAAGAGCTGGCCCCTCGCCAAGCAAGCAGCACTGGTTTAAAGGGATAGTTTGGGATTTTGGCAATGAAGCTCTTTATATACTTCCTCAGAGTCAGATGAACTCGTGCATACAATTTGTTATGTCTCTGCGCCCAGTATGAAGGAAGTTAGATAGCATTGGCTCGCAAAACTAACTGGTTTATTTTATTTTTGGGTACAGCTCATCGCCAAAAGTCCCAAACTATGCCTTTAAGACTATCGCCATGGGACTTGTGCCGTGTGCTGCCCGTGTTTGTAGACTAGAGGTGGTGACTCTGTGCTTTTCCAATGAAATGCCGCGGCGGCCAGCTGAACGTAAACACTGAAACAAGCCTTGACCGCTCTCCTCTCCGCTAGTCCGCTCAGCAGTGTCATCTGCATAAAAGGGGCTTTACGACCAATTAAAAGGCAGGCGACGCCCAGACCGTGGTTGTGTGAGGGAGTCTGGTACAGTCAGTTGAGATTTAGCTCTTTCAGCACAGCTCGGTTTGAGCAGCCAAACAATAGCCAATGGACTAATTGATACCATTTTGAAATTGCCTGGATATAATGAAATATTATCCATGGTGTGATACAGTAGATGAAGGGGAGGCAGGATACACAAGGAGTTGGTTATGAATGCATAGACTAGACAGTGAGATGGCTGTCTTCAAATTTATACTAGTTGATCATTGTAATAATTGATGAGGCTAGTCGATCAGTGCAGTGCTTATGCTAAGATTTGAAGAGCCATGGTGCATTCAGTAATTGAATTCAAATTGTTTGTTGATTGATATGTAGATAAGAGTATCATTAATAGTTATCATGTATGCAAAGACTCACTTGAAATCATTTTCTGAGATATGAAGGGACAGAAGTATTGAGGTTAACTAGATGCCCATGACCGCTGTGTCTTGCCTAAACAATCCCTAATATTTTCATCCAGATTTGAGAATGATTTAGTGGCTCAGGGAGGTATATGGATTGTATTTATTCTACACACTAATACATAAAGATGTCGACTTATCAATATATTTATACTACTACATTCCAATAAATCATCGCAGCAAACCATTTTTTAAGGTCAATGACAGATATGAAATTCTCAAAATTATTCCTAAGCTTCAGACTTGAACGCCGGTGAAGAATTGAAATGAGAATCCAGTCCGAGGGCCATTTTTCTTGGGACTGTCGTCCTTTCAGGGTCCTGCGTGTGTATGCGTCACAGCACGGGAAAGATTGATTTAACGCTCTATGCAAGGTCACCAAGAAATCCAATAGACTGGAATTAATAAATCTTTCCACCAGGTCGGCCCTCTGAAGCCCCCAAAATTAAAACATGTAAAAGATCTGCCCAGCAACTCCCAACTCAACAGCAGAAAGTTGGGACTTGTTATGGGCCATACCAGTATACCTCGTTATGGGCCATACCTGTATACCTCGTTATGGGCCATACCTGTATACCTCGTTATGGGCCATACCTGTATACCTCGTTATGGGCCATACCTGTATACCTCGTTATGGGCCATACCTGTATACCTCGTTATGGGCCATACCTGTATACCTCGTTATGGGCCATACCTGTATACTTTATTATGGGCCATACCTGTATACTTTATTATGGGCCATACCTGTATACTTTATTATGGGCCATACCTGTATACTTTATTATGGGCCATACCTGTATACCTCGTTATGGGCCATACCAGTATACCTTGTTATGGGCCATACCTGTATACCTCGTTATGGGCCATACCTGTATACTTTATTATGGGCCATACCTGTATACTTTATTATGGGCCATACCTGTATACTTTATTATGGGCCATACCTGTATACCTCGTTATGGGCCATACCTGTATACTTTGTTATGGGCCATACCTGTATACTTTATTATGGGCCATACCTGTATACTTTATTATGGGCCATACCTGTATACCTCGTTCTGGGCCATACCTGTATACCTCGTTCTGGGCCATACCTGTATACTTCGTTATGGGCCATACCTGTATACTTTATTATGGGCCATACCTGTATACTTTATTATGGGCCATACCTGTATACTTTATTATGGGCCATACCTGTATACCTCATTCTGGGCCATACCTGTATACCTCGTTCTGGGCCATACCTGTATACCTCGTTATGGGCCATACCTGTATACCTCGTTATGGGCCATACCTGTATACCTCGTTATGGGCCATACCTGTATACCTCGTTATGGGCCATACCTGTATACCTCGTTATGGGCCATACCTGTATACCTCGTTATGGGCCATACCTGTATACCTTATTGTCCATACAGAACAATGACAATACACAGTATACACCCCATAGGATAACCCTTTTTGGTTCAAGGTAGAACTCTTTTGGGTTCCATGTAGAACCCTACCTGCAACCAAAAGGGTTTTTACATGGAACCAAAAGGGGTTCTTAAGGGTTTTCCCATGGGGACAGCCAATGAACCCTTTTTTGTTTAAGATTGCACCTTATTTTCTAAGAGTGTACCATAGGTAACCTTAGGTCACAGTCTGTGGATGGAATTGAAGTTAAACGTCTCAATACGATATGATATGTTCAGTGACTCAAGTAGATCTGAGAGAGTCTATGTTGTGTCTGTTGTACAGGGCCAAGGCAAGAGAGATGAATGGAACGTGGGCTAAAGGGAACTAGACTTTCTTACTGGCTTTCAATCTTCAATTAGTGTGTTTCAAGTATGAATGCTGTTTTCATTTCTTATTTCAGGGTCCCTGGCTGGGATGAGGTTACAGGAAGGAGACATAGCTGTAAGACCTTTCTTTCTTTCTCTCTTTCTTTCTGCACAAGCACAGTACATCATATCATAGCCAATTAAAGGGTATAGGGCTCAAATGTTATCAAGTTGCAGTTCAGTGCTTAGAGGTACAGAACTTTTGCTTCTGAGTCTACTCAGAAAAGACCTCATTGGACACAAGGGCACACCTCCCCAGACCCATGAGCGAGGATGTTGTGGTTTTAGGAGATAAGAAATTGATTAATATTATTGAGGTGAACAACTTGCAACTAAACTTCCATACAGCCTCTTTAGCTGTAGCAGTAGAGTAATATGGTGCAAGGAAGTGATGTTAAGGACCACATGGAGGTTCCATGGCATTTAGACACCAGTTCCCATTTGGGAACGCGCCCCCCCCCCCAGCTGGAATGTGGCGCAGGGAACGCAAGAAATATTCCTAAAAATATTTAACCTCCACACATTAACAAGTAAAATAGCTCAAATGAAAGATAAACAAGTTGTTTATCTAGCCAGCAAGTCAGATTTCTAAAATGTTTTACGGCGAAAACATAGCACATATTTATGTCAAACCACCACCGCAGACATAGCTCATTAGCATAGCCAAGTAGGAAAAAATATGCAATCAACAAACGCAGGATTAAAAGAAAAATCATTTCACTAACCTTTTGAAATCTTCATCAGATGACAGTAATATAACATGTTACACAGTACATTCATTTTTTTCTCAATAATATGCTATATATATCCATAAATCTCTGTTTACAATGATGCATCGTTCAAAAAATGCTACCCAAATGACGATAGCCCCGGCAGATAACGTCAGCTAACAAGGAATACACATCATAAACTTTGACTAAATATGCATGTTTTACATATGTATAGCAAGATACACTTCTTCTAAATGCAATTGCATTGTTACATTTAATTTTAACGTTACATTTTGCGTTCACTAGACTATAATATGGAGTCGGCGCTCCCACAGTAGCATAATGACTCCTCTATCTTGGAGTCGACAGAAACCCAAAATTAATACATTAAATATTCCCTTACCTTTGTTGTTCTTCCATCAAGCGACCAGGAAGGGATTATACTTACCAAACCAGCGTTTAGTTTTCAAGTCTACGTCTTTCAGTTCTCAAAATACCCACATTTCGGTCGAAATTTACGCAAAATTGAAGTGGTTGCGCACCAAAACGTTGAAATTATATATTATATGTCTAGTTAACTTGTCAAACTAACTTCATAATCAAGCTTTAACATGTTATAAAGGTGTACAGCAATTTTGAGAACAAACAGAAACACAGGCACCGTTCAATCGATCTTGGAAGAAAGAGAGGACTTGACCACTGTGCACAGAAAAGTGACAGCTGTTTTGGATTGACTGGGAGCATACCGTGTGCTCAAACTCTCGCGATCGGGCGATTCTCACAATGACAAGCCCTATTGAAAGTTGAGATCACGCTGAACACGTGGAGACTATTCCTGGAGCTGTAACTGTTTGGGGAGGGTGTTTGTGATGACGTCAAAGGTGGCCCAAGTTTTCAGATGAGAAGAGATAGTTTGGGAGAATGCATATTTTGAGAGTTCTGCTTTACACAGAGACACAATTTAAACGGGTTTAAAAGCTTTAGAGTGTTTTCTATTCAATAATATGTTTTATTTGCATATATTAGCAACTTTTGACAAAAAATAATTATGTTTACCATGGGCACGCAATTATTCCAGCGGGGGCAGTAGACAGCCCTATCCCTAAAAGGTTAAATCATTCATGCCAGAGGTCCGCCGTTGTCCGACGAGGAGCAATTTCAAGCTGTTTTCATCATCAAACGGAACACTTGGTAGAATCAACGCATTAAACGCATGACAGCTCTCGCTTTGAACTTCACCTAAATGAGGGAATCACACATTTTTCAAGATGCGCTTTGACTACCAGCTTCCAAATCACTTCAGAAACCTACAACCAAATATAATTCACTTACTCTAATCAGATTTTGTTTTGCATGTCTTCACTTAAAGGCTCATTGCAGTCAAAAACGTGATTTCCTGTGTTTTATATATATTTCCACACTAAGAGGTTGGAATAATACTGTGAAATTGTGCGATGGAGTCTGGCCTGTTTGGTAAATTAGTTAATAGATAATAAGAAAAGTTCAACCAAAGTTCCAATCCTCTGCCAATAACAGCTAGTTTTCAAATTTTCTCTCCCCACTCAGATCACTCCCAGACAGTCCTAGCAAAATTCTTGCTTGAGAAATTGGTCTTTGCTAAGAAGCAACCCACTGGGCAAAAACTGGTTGAATCAATGTTGTTTCCACGTAATTTAAACCAAAAAATGTAATGTGATGACGTTGAATCCATGTGGGAAAATGATTGGATTTGAAAAAAGTAATCAACATCATAGCCGCAGGAAGGAGGGGTGCTGAGGTTGCAGCTGCACCCCCTGATAAATCACAATGGGAAAAAAAAGAATAATATTGTTATTTATTTTTTACCGAATTATTGCACTTGCCATTTAAATATGCATTATGCAGAAATCGCTCTGCCATTTGCTGGTTGCAAATTGATTTATAGTTAATTTCAGTTTATGTGACAAAACAAGCAACTATAGTGTACAGAATCATTGTACCATCTAAACCGCTGTGAAAAATTATTTCCCAAAATATTGTATTTTCATCTGTTTGAAACTTGTGTTCAAAAGTAAAAGATGCAAAAACAACTTAAGCACGAGAATCATAGAAATAGTGCACATAGAACAGATTAGACGTCTTAGTGATTAGGCTTCTTAGACTTGCTTTCAATGAGAATGACAGATCTATAACTTTGGGTTGTGTGCCAGAAAAAGTGATATATTGCAGCATTAATACTCCTTTATGAGCAGACGAAGAGAGCAGGGAGAAATGCCCCATCTTCCCGCGGCCATAAACAGCGTAAGGGAATTTCGTATTTTGTTTACCCAACTTGGCTGGATGTCCTTTGGGTGGTGGACAATTCTTGATACACATGAGAAACTGTTGAGTGTGAAAAACCCAGCAGAATTGCAGTTCTTGACACATTCACTTTCTGAATGGCCCACATAAACAATGCATGTCCCAATTGTCTCAAGGCTTTAAAATCAAAGGATTTTCTCTTGCAATTTAGTACAACAACAAAAAAGCACGCAAAAAAATTACCAAAAAACACAGCTGCCAGACATGAAAGGATGTATTGCTTAAGCAAGACATGGGACAAGAATACAGCAACAGTGACAGTTACAACAACAGTAAGCGTTCCTAGTCAGTGTTCACAGTCAGTCTCTGTCCAGACGGTCCAGAAACAGACTCCAAACCTTGAGAAATCTGCTGGAGGAGTTAGTCCTGAAAAAACTCATATTTTACAAGTTAATGGTGTTAATCATTTCTGCTAACCATCTATGGAAGCAAGGGGAGGTGAGTGACTTCCATTCTGTGAGGATATTCGTTTTGCAGCCACCATTCCAAACACCAGAGCCTGTTGTTCCTCATACGACCATCTTAGAACAGACTCTGAGCAGCCAAAGAGAGCGAGTTCTGCATCAGGGTCAATGGCCCTCTCATATACCTTTGAATACCAATCAAAAATGTTCCTCCAAAAATGATTAAGTAGGGGGCAGAGACAAAAAATATGAGTTAATGAACCCTCTGAGGCTTTACATTTGTCACAGTGTCACACAGTGGGGAGACCTGGGGCCTTTGGTTTTGGAGTAGTGAAGTCTATGTCTGACTATGTATTGTATCAATTGATATCTGGCATTGACGGAGCAGGAGTGAATTGTAGACAGGGCTTCTCCCCATAGATCATCTGAGATCTCAATATTTTACTCTTTACCCCAGGTCTTTATGTATTTGGAGAAAAGGGTGACAAACTGTGAGATGAGGTGTGTTGAGTTGGGAGGGCGATGTAGCAAATCACAAAATGAATATTGTACAG